>NC_084627.1:46863286-46923286 GCF_033978795.1 Nerophis ophidion | reverse complement strand
CCCTGAACAACACACATACCTACAGTACTTGTTTGGTTTTCTAGGTTTCTTCCAAAATGAACTCTTAAAGGCCTACTGAAACCCACTGCTACTTCTGATAGTTTATATATCAATAATGAAATCTTAACATTGCAACATATGCCAATACGGCCGGTTTAGTTTACTAAATTGCAATTTTAAATTTCGCGCGGAAGTATCATGCTAAAATGTTGCGGTATGACGTCACGCATTATAGAGGACATTTTGTTCCAGCACCGTTCACAGATATAAGTCGTCTCTTTTCATGACATAATTTCACAGTATTATGGACGTATGTGTTGCTGAATCTTTTGCAATTTGTTCAATGAATAATGGAGACGTCAAAGAAGAAAGCTGTAGGTGGGAAGCGGTGTATTGCGGCCGCTTTTAGCAACACAAACACAGCCGGTGTTTCATTGTTTACATTCCCGAAAGATGACGGTGAAGCTTTACTATGGAACTGAACGGTCAAGCGAACACGGTCGGATTGGACCACACACACAAAGTACATTGTATTATGCAGCGATCATTTCAAAAGATTTTGTTTTGGAGAGGGTCCCTTGCGAAGGGCAGAGATGGGCATCGCCACCACCCGTCGACTGGTGCTGAAGAAAGTGGGCGGCATGGCGTAGTGGGTAGAGCGGCCGTGCCAGAAACCTGAGGGTTGTGGGTTCGCTTCCCACCTATTGACATCAAAGTCGCTGCCGTTGTGTCCTTGGGCAGGACACTTCTCCCTTTGCCCCCGGTGCCGCTCACACTGGTGAATGAATGATTGGTGGTGGTCGGAGGGGCCGTTAGGCGCAAACTGGCAGCCACGTTTCCGTCAGTCTACCCCAGGGCAGCTGTGGCTACATATGTAGCTTACCACCACCAGGTGTGAATGAATATTGGGTTCCCACTTCTCTGTGAGCGCTTTGAGTATATAACAATAGAAAAGCGCGATATAAATCTAATCCATTATTATTATTATTATAAAAGTGCGGGGCCGACCTTTAGGTTGTACAAATACGACCATATAATCTCACTAAAACACTAGTAACACAATAAGCAGATAAGGGATTTTTTCAGAATTATCCTAGTAAATGTGTCTAATAACATCTGAATCGCTCCCACTGTATAGTTTTGTTTTTTTTCAAGTCCTTCACTCTCACTTTCCTCATCCACGAATCGTTCATCCTCGCTGAAATTAATGGGGAAATTGTCGCTTTCTCGGTCCGAATCGCTCTCGCTGCTGGTGGCCATGATTGTAAACAATGTTCAGATGTGAGGAGCTCCACAACCCGTGATGTCACACGCACATCGTCTGCTACTTCCGGTACAGGCAAGGCTTTTTTATTAGCACCAAAAGTTGCAAACTTTATCGTCGATGTTCTCTACTAAATCCTTTCAGCAAAAATATGGCAATATGGCGAAACGATCAAGTATGACACATAGAATGGACCTGTTTTCCCTGTTTAAGTAAGAAAATCTCATTTCAGTAGGCCTTTAATCAGCCATCTAAACACATTTTTGCTGTTGCATGCACAAAAACAGAAATGCCAAGCAAATGTTGCATGTCACCCTGCTGCAGAAACAAAGAGTCGTCCACATGTGCTTTCAATTATGCACTTCTCGACGGCAGACCGGGGTCAAATATGGGTGAGGGGGGATGGAAATAGGCCTAAATGTTGGCAAATAAGGTAAAATATTCGTTTGGGGTTTTTGGAACCCGAGCTCTTCCTCTGTCGTGGCTTTTTATTTTTTTTTAGAGTCCTAGAAGCTTTGGTCTCTGGCTGGCCACGGCGTTAAGACCCCCTGGGGAGAAGGAGATGAGAGGGAAATTAATAATGTGTAAAGACTCCCGACTTTGACTGAACCGACGGATGAGAAAAAAAAAGAGTTTGAGTATATTAGAGGTAGGGAGGATCACAGAAATGAGGCGGAACAAAAAAAATAGAAGAAAGGGAAAAGTTGATTGAGAACTCTTGGAGGCACGTATTGTCTTTACTTATCGGCTCTTTGACTTTACTCTGTTGCTACGAGGGTTGTCCCCATACCCAAAATGTATTTTGAGACTTTTCAAAATAAATGGCATTATTTCAACAAAAAAAATCTTTGGGTACATCAAACATATGTTTATTATTGCAATTTTGTGCTTAAATAAAATAGTGAACCTACAAGCCAACTTGTCTTTTAGTAGTAAGTAAACAAACAAATTCTCCTAATTTAGCTGCTGACGTATGCAATAACATATTGCAGGGGTAGGGAACCTATGGCTCTCGAGCCAGATGTGGCTCTTTTGATGACTGCATCTGGCTCTCGGATAAATCTGAGCTGACATTGCTTAACACGATAACTAATGAATAATTCGACTTGTAATCATAGTGTTAAAAATAACGTTCAAAATACAAAACATCCTCATGCATTTTTAATCCATCCATCCGTTTTCTACCGTACCTGTTCAAGAAGTTGCGTTAGTGTGGGGCTTGCACTCCTGGATGTTCTTCAGACCACCCAGCGCCGACATGAGAGCCTGTTTCAGGGCTACAATCTTGTCAAATTTTTCAATAAGTCTCTCAGTTTCTTCCCAGCAATTGTCCTTTTTCTCTTTCGTTCTCGCTCGCGCTCTGGCTCCAGCCCCAACCCAGTCTCTGCTCCTGGCTGCTGCTTATAACAGAGCGACGGGTGATTAGGTAACAAGGCCCAGGTGGGCCAGCTACGCACCTGTCGCTGATTTCGAGGCCGCTTCACTGCAGGCCACGCCCCCATCCACAGTTAGCTTCAGAATAACAATGTTATTACAAAGAATAAGAGACTTATTATACTCTAAAAATACTGGTCTTACTTAAAAATGCACGTGTTTAGTTGTGTTCAGTGTTAAAAAATATAGTACATGGCTCTAACGGAAATACATTTCAAAATATTTGGCTTCTTGGCTCTCTCAGCCAAAAAGGTTCCCGACCCCTGACATATTGTGTCATTTATACACCTATTTTTTTGTCAACATTATGAAGGACAAGTGGTAGAAAATGAATTATAGATCCACTCGTTCATTTACGGTTAATATCTGCTTACTTTCTCTTTCAACATGTTCTATCTACACTTCTGTTAAAATGTAATAATCACTTATTCTTCTGTTTTTTGGATACTTTGCATTAGTGAAGTGTGAATTATATTTATATAGCGCTTTTTCTCTAGCGATTCAAAGCGCTTTACATAGTGAAACCCAAAATCTAAGTTACATTTAAAGCAGTGTGGGTGGCACTGGGAGCAGGTGGGTAAAGTGTCTTGCCCAAGGACACAACGGCAGTGACTAGGATGGCGGAAGCGGGGATCGAACCTGCAACCCTCAAGGACTCTACCAACCGAGCTATGCCGCTATAGTTTTGAACGATACCACAATTTTAGGTATCGATCCGATACCAAGTAGTTACAGGATCATACATTGGTCATCATTTCTCGTATTTCCTAAGTTTATGAGTTCAATGTGAATTTAAAAAAAAAATATTCGGGCGCTTTAGCTCGGTTGGTAGAGTGGCCGTACCAGCAACTTGAGGGTTGCAGGTTCGATTCCCGCTTCCGCCATCCTAGTCACTGCCGTTGTGTCCTTGGGCAAGACACTTTACCCACCTGCTCCCAGTGCCACCCACACTGGTTTGAATGTAACTTTGATATTGGGTTTCACTATGTAAAGCGCTTTGAGTCACTAGAGAAAAAGCGCTATATAAATATAATTAAATTCAATTAAATTCAAAATCCAAGATACCAAGTGGTCATTTAAATCCTCATGTGTCCAGGGACATAATATAACTGTAAAAAAATTTAAAAAAGACTTTGGGATGCCAAAATTATTGCTGTAATCAAAGTAGTATCGACTGGATACGCTCTTGTACTTGGTATCATTACAGTGGATGTAGTGCCACCCATGGCCTTTGCTTTGTTTACATTGTGGGCTACGATATCTCGTGAAGCATGTTTAGCTATTCCTCGTCCTGCAAGGATACTTGTAAGAAACTTACTTTTTTTGTCGCCATAGAGGCGAGGATTAGTGGTTTAGAAGTAGCTAAAACACTGCCGACTGCGAGCTAGCCATGTCTTGAAGCACTTATTTCTGAGGGCGTTTCAGTGTTATAACTTCACCTTTGTCGTTAGTTTTTAAGCCAAAATGCGTCCAAAATGAGACAAAGAAGGAGTGGCATAAAACACGATCTTTTTGTGGCAGCATCGGAGAAAGTTGAACTTGTAATCAAACTACAGTGAGTTCAAAGACCGCTGGAATTAGGTCAAAACTGCGTTCGCCAAATCCTCTCGTCAGTGAAGCATGTTTAACACCAACTGTGGGATTTCTAACAGTTAGGAAGGTTTCTGTCATGTTTGTCCTTCTAAAGAAACCATATTAAAACAACAATTTGTATGGAATTTTTGGAAAAAAACCACACAGAGCCACTAGGTCGGAGCTAAAGAGCCGCTGATGTTAGTGCTCAGTGGCCTTGTGGTTAATTAGGAGTGTCCGCCCTGAGATCAGTAGGTCGTGAGTTCAAACACCGGCCGAGTCATACCAAAGACTATAAAAATGGGACCCATTACCTTCCAGTGGGGCTGAGGTCGCTAAAGTAGTTAAAAAGCTCTTCGTTGGCAAGGCCCCGGGGGTAGATGAGATTCACCCGGATTTCTTTAAGGCTCTGGATGCTGTGGGGCTGTCTTGGTTGACAAGACTCTGCAGCATCGCGTGGACATCAGGAGCGGTACCTCTGGATTGGCAGACCGGGGTGGTGGTTCCTCTCTTTAAGAAGGGGAACCGGAGGGTGTGTTCCAACTATCGTAGAATCACACTATTCAGTTTTCCCGGTAAGGTCTACTCAGGTGTACTGGAGAGGAGGCTACGCCGGATAGTCGAACCTCGGATTCAGGAGGAACAGTGTGGTCGTGGAACTGTGAACCAGCTCTATACTCTCGGCAGGGTCCTTGAGGGTGCATGGGAGTTTGCCCAACCAGTTTACATGTGCTTTGTGGACTTGGAGAAGGCTTTTGATCGTCCTGTGACGAATGCTCAGAGAGTATAGGCTATCAGACTGTCTGGTTTTGGCAGTCCGCTCCCTGTACGATCAGTGCCAGAGCTTGGTCCGCATTGTCGGCAGTAAGTCGGACATGTTTCCAGTGAGGGTTGGACTCCGCCAAGGCTGTCCTTTGTCACCGATTCTGTTCATAACTTTTATGGAAAGAATTTCTAGGCGCAGTCAAGGTGTTGAGGGGATCCGGTTTGGTGGCTGCAGGATTAGGTCTCTGCTTTTTGCAGAGGATGTGGTCCTGATGGCTTCATCTGGCCAGGATCTTCAGCGCTCACTGGATCGGTTCGCAGCCGAGTGAGAAGCGACTGGGATGGGAATCAGCACCTCCAAGTCCAAGTCCATGGTTCTTGCCTGGAAAAGGGTGGAGTGCCATCTCCGGGTTGGGGAGGAGACTCTGCCCCAAGTGGAGGAGTTCAAGTGCTTCGGAGTCTTGTTCACGAGTGGGGGAAGAGTGGATCGTGAGATCGACAGGCGGATTGGTGCGACGTCTTCAGTAATGCGGACGCTGTATCGATCCGTTGTGATGAAGAAGGAGCTGAGCCGGAAGGCAAAGCTCTCAATTTACCGGTCGATCTACGTTCCCATCCTCACCAATGGTCATGAGCTTTGGGTTATGACCGAAAGGACAAGATCACGGGTACAAGCGGCCGAAATGAGTTTCCTCCGCCGAGAGATAGGGTGAGAAGCTCTGCCATCCGGGAGGAACTCAAAGTAAAGCCGCTGCTCCTCCACATGGAGAGGAGCCAGATGAGGTGGTTCGGGCATCTGGTCAGGATCCCACCTAAACGCCTCCCTAGGTAAGTGTTTCGGGCACGTCCAACCGGTAGGAGGCCACGGAGAAGACCCAGGACACGTTGGGAAGACTATGTCTCCCGGCTGGCCTGGGAACGCCTCGGGATTCTCCGGAAGGAGCTGGACGAAGTTGCTGGGGAGAGGGAAGTCTGGGCTTCCGTGCTTAGGCTGCTGCCCCCGCTGGATGGATGGATGGATGGATGGATGGATGGACCTCCAAGCGGGTGGAACAAGGGGATGGGTCAATGCAAAGGGTAATTTCACGACACTCAGTGTGTGTGACAATCAGTGGTACTTTAACTTGAATTTTTTGCTGTTACAGTTGAAGTCTTAGTCCTTGATGTAAATATAAAATGTAAAATGACCTGTTTTTCATAGGGAATCTTAATAAATAGTCAAAGAAGAGGAGCTAACACTCTGTTTCGTCAACAAAAAACAAACATACACCTTGCGTCTTAATTAAAGTGTCCTCCATATTTGGTCCTTGATTACTCGTCACAATGTGAGAAGTCATCTTCGTCTGTCCGATGCAAACAGATTGCTAATTAGCATTTGGTACAAAGTGCCATGACAGGCGCCGTACAGGCTCTTCACGTTCTGACATGAAGCGCAACATGATTGACACATTGACAGCGTGACTTTTAGCAATCGTCAAGGACGCTCTCCATTTGATTCGAACAGACTTTTTCCCGGCGATATGCGTAAGTCACGCTAACTCGCTCGACGCTGGCACGTTCCGGGGTTGTCACCACGGGCCAAGCAGGCTTTGGCCTGCTTGGCTCTGACCCTTCTGGATCCATGCCAGCCCAGCTCTGTTTGGACAGGTCTGATCATCCGCCTGCCTGTTTCATTTAAATTCTCAAACATGCCTTTTTTGGTTTTAGTTTGGACAGAGAATGTTCTGATGCTCAACAAGCCATCCCTTCTCTCAATAGTTAGTAGCGATGATAGCCACCTTGTTCACTATAAACCAAGTTTTAGAACTAATGAATAAGGGATTTTTGAGCGCCGTGTGTAATGTTCTATATTTTTAATGGCAATTATTACATTTTGGTGTTGTTTACTTGAGTCATATTGCAGTCCACACATATATTTTATGTGTGACTGTCATCACAATTGCAGTCTACACATATCTCTTATGTGTGACTGCCATCTACTGGCCACACTTGTCTTTTCACCATGTACCAAATAAAATAGTTTCGAGGTCGGCAAGCACAACCGAAATTATTAAGTATCAGACGCAGTGTCGAGTTTTGAGAAAATGAAAACATTTTAAGTGCGCATTATAGTCCGAAAAATACGGTATATCTATTTCTGGTGCATGTTATACAGCTATGTCAAGGCCGATAATTTGCAAACAGAGAATGTTCTGATGCACAGAGCTCAACCTGCCACCCGTTCTCTCACCAGATAGTAACGATGACATCCACCTTGTCTACTATAAATAAACAAAGTTTTACAACTAATGAATAAGATATTTTTAAACGTTGTGTGTAATGTTCTATATTTTCAATGACACATATAACATTTTGGTGTTGTTTACTTGAGTCATATTGCAGTTCACACATATATTTTATGTGTGACTGTCATCATATTGCAGTCTACACATATCTCTTATGTGTGACTGCCATCTACTGGCCACACTTGTCTTTTCACCATGTACCAAATAAAATAGTTTCGAGGTCGGTAAGCACAACCGGAATTAATAAGTACACTGGGTTATGAGACGCACTGTCGAGTTTTGAGAAAATGAAAAGATTTTAAGTGCGCATTATAGTCCGAAAAATACGGTCTATCTATTTCTGGTGCATGTTATACAGCTATGTCAAGGCCGATAATTTGCAAACAGAGAATGTTCTGATGCACAAAGCTCAACCTGCCGCCCGTTCTCTCACACAAGATAGTAACGATGACAGCCACCTTGTTTACTATAAATAAACAACGTTTTACAACTAATGAATAAGATATTTTTAAACGTTGTGTGTAATGTTCTATATTTAAAATGGCACATATTACATTTTAGTGTTGTTTACTTGAGTCTTATTGCAGTCTACACATATCTCTTATGTGTGACTGCCATCTACTGGCCACACTTGTCTTTTCACCATGTACCAAATAAAATAGTTTCGAGGTCGGTAAGCACAACCGGAATTATTAAGTACACCGGGTTATTAGACGGACTGTCGAGTTTTGAGAAAATGAAAGGATTTTAAGTGCACATTATAGTCCGAAAAATACAGTCTATCTATTTCTGGTGCATGTTATACAGCTATGTCAAGGCCGATAATTTGCAAACAGAGAATGTTCTGATGCACAAAGCTCGACCTGCCACCCTTTCTTTCACCAGATAGTAACGATGACAGCCACCTTGTTTACTATAAATAAACAAAGTTTTACAACTAATGAATAAGATATTTTTAAACGTTGTGTGTAATGTTCTATATTTTCAATGGCACATTTAACATTTTGGTGTTGTTTACTTGAGTCATATTGCAGTCTACATGCATCTCTTATGTGTGACTGTCATCATATTGCAGTCTACACATATCTCTTATGTGTGACTGCCAGCTACTGGTCACACTTATCATTTCACCATGCACCAAATAAAATAGCTTCAAGGTCAGTAAGCACAACGGAAATTATTACGTACACCGGGTTATTAGAAGCACTGTCGAGTTTTGAGAAAATGAAAGGATTTTAAGTGCCCGTTATAGTCCGAAAAATACGGTATATCTATTTCTGGCGCATGTTATACAGTTATGTCAAGATGTTGTTTATTTGAATGATATTGCAGTATACACGTATCTCTTATGTGTGACTGCCATCATATTGCAGTCCACACGTATCTCTTATGTGTGACTGCTATTTTCTGGCCACACTTATTTCACCATGTACCAAATAAAATAGTTTCGAGGTCGGTAAGCACAACCAAAATAATTACGTACTCTAGGCTATAAGGCGCACTGTTGAGATTTGAGAACATGAAAGGATTTTAAGTGCGCCTTATAGTCCGAAAAATACGGTAACTTGCGAAATAACATCACAAAATGAAGTTCAATCCGTTTTTACAGTGCACAGGCTTCCATTGCGCGGCGACATAGCCAGATAAAGCCTGAACCCATCCATCCATCCATTTTCCACCTCTTGTCCCTTTTCGGGGTCACGGGGATGAATTGCCGTTTTGGCATTTTTTTTTAATACGACATTTAAAGGTCCGAAAAGACGGCATTCATTTAGGGGCCCTATTCAAAAAATAATGATTTAAAAAAAATGAATGAGGCTGACTGGGTGTCACATGATTACTTTGTCTATTATGCCTAAAAAAAATACTTAAACATTCATTTGAAACTATTTTCCTTTTTTTTTGTCTCCTCAGCAAAATTCAGCTCGCATGTATTAGAAGGAGATGTCGGCCGGTCCCATATTGGAACCATTTAAGCATGAAAATAAACATTTCGTGGTTGTTTAGCCACGCAAGGTTATTACCATGTGATGTAAATTCACTGATAGGGTTTCCCTCCTCTGCTCCGTGCAAAATCCGATAAATGCATAATGTTGCTCATTGAAGGTGAGCCGGGCTTGAAAGACGCCACTCCACACAAGTGTTAGTGCACCTGAAGTGCTCGGCTTTGTCTTCACGTTAAAATCTGCTCGCCGTCGATGTGATAAATGTGTCAGCCTCTTAGACGCCGCCATTGCGTGCTTACTTAGTTATGAGAGGCTGTGGATGACACACCTGCCGAGCAAGAGTGGTTGAGATAACAATTTTGTCCTCTTTGTGGAGGGGGCATCTGGCATCGACACGCTGTTGTACGCCGAAATACACCCATGAGTGCTTAATGAGGCGTCTGAGGCGGGGTTTGTGATGAGGGGGTCTGTTTGTGTGTGTGTGTGTGTGTGTGTGTGTGTGTGTGTGTGTGTGTGTGTGTGTGTGTTCTTGTATTCCTACCCTTCTTGAGACAATAACAAGGAAAAGTGTGAGGATTGGTGAACAAATTAAGACCGAAATCACGGTCCCGATACAGAAAAAACCATTGCCTCTAATAAAGAGCCAAATACTAGAGTCCGTGAATATTGCTCCAAAGTCAGGATTTTTTTTGTTGTTGATTTAATGTGCATGCATTTTTTTTTAACTGACAGCAGTCTTTTTCTCACTATGTGTCAACTTCTTTATTAGAAAATTACGAACAATTTCTCATTTTTCTGTTTCTGTAATATTGCAAAATGTTCTCAAAAAAGTATTACTTTTTTATGTCAAAATATTACTTTTTAATGCAAAATGGTTGCCAATTTTTTTTCTTGTAAAATAGTGAAATTTTTTGAGTAAAATTATGACTTTTGTCATCATTTTGCCAAGTAAGATTTAGATTATTATTATTATAACATTGCCAAAATTTAAAAAGTTATTTTTATTAAATTGTGACTTTCGTCGAGTAAAATTACAACTGTCTTCAGAATATTGCCATAATTTTAAGCCTTTTTTTTGTAAAAATTGTGACAGTTATTGAGTACAATTCCAATTTGATCATAATATTGCAAAATGTTCTAAAAAAAATATTACTTATTTATGTCAAAATATTACTTTTTAATAAAAAATGGTTGCCATTTTTATTTTTTGTTCTTGTAAAATAGTGACATTTTTGAGTAAAATTATGACTTTTGTCATCATTTTGCCAAGTAAAATTTTGATTATTATTATAACATTTCCAAAATTTAAAACGTTTTTTTTTAATTAAATTGTGACTTTCGTCAAGTAAAATTATGAATCTTTTCATAAAATTGCCAACATTTTAAGCCTTTTTTGTAAAAATTGTGACTGTTATTGAGTAAAATTCCAATTTTATCATAATATTGCAAAATGTTCTCAAAAAATCATTACTCTTTTATGTCAAAATATTAATTTTAATGCAAAATGGTTGCCATTTTTTTTGTTCTTGTAAAATAGTGACATTTTTTGAGTAAAATTATTACTTCTGTCATCATTTTGCCAAGTAAAGTTCAGATTATTATTATTATAACATTGCCAACATTTATAAGTTTTTTGTAATTTATCTGTCTTTCGTCGAGTAAAATTACGACTCTTTTCATAACATTGCCAAAATTTTAGGCCTTTTTTGTAAAAATTGTGACTGTTTTTGATTAAAATTCCAATTTTATTATAATACTGCAAAATGTTCTAAAAAAATCATTACTCTTTTATGTCAAAATATTAATTTTAATGCAAAATGGTTGCCATTTTTATTTTTTGTTCTTGTAAAATAGTGACATTTTTTGAATAAAATTATGACTTTCGTCATCATTTTGTCAGGTAAAATTTAGAACATTGCCAAAATTTTAAACGTTTTTTTTTTATTAAATTGTGACTTTCGTCGCGTAAAATTACGACTCTTTTCATAAAATTGCCAAAATTGTAAGCCTTTTTTTGTAAAAATTGTGACAGTTATTGAGTAAAATTCCAATTTTATCATATTATTGCAAAATGTTCTCAAAAAACTATTACTTTTTTATGTCAAAATATTACTTTTTAATGCAAAATGGTTGCCATTTTTATTTTTTGTTCTTGTAAAATAGTGACATTTTTTGAGTAAAATTATGACCTTTGTCATCATTTTGCCAAGTAAAGTTCAGATTATTATTATTATAATATTGCCAACATTTTTAAGTTTTTTTAATTAAATTGTGACTTTCGTCGAGTAAAATTACGACTCCTTTCATAAAATTGCCAAAATGTTATGCCTTTTTTTTGGAAAAATTGTGACTTTTATTGAGTAAAATTCCAATGTTATCATAATATTGCATAAATGTTCCGTTTTTCTTGTAACATTTTGACCTGCATTGCGTACAATGACGACTTTTATTATAGTACTGCGAAAATTCTGAGTTTTTTCTTGTGAAATTCCATTTAAATTTTCGCAACCAGCTTTTTTTTTTTTTTTCATAGTATGTATATATAATTAATGTTGTAAATACCAATCTTAATATATCTAGAAAGGCAATATTTGGAGGTCTCAAAAAGGTCAGAAATACAAGGGTGTGTGTGTGTGTGTGTGTGTGTGTGTGTGTGTGTGTGTGTGTGTGTGTGTTTGTGTTGCATTTTAGACAGGAGGTTCCCCTCACTATCCTAAACTTGGCATCCCCAGACCGTGCAAGTACGCCATCTGTAGTTCTTAGTCATAAAGCTGCTGTTCTGGTTTCAAGGCGGCACAACTCATCTTAAATGTGCACATCCGGTGTTTGATTACCAACAACCACAGAGCACAAAATAACGACAAATAAACTAAACTAAAACACCTTTCAGCTACTTTTCAATTGACCAAAGGGCATCTACCTCATTCGTATATATCATTTATGTTTATTTATTCATGAAAGAGAGGTTTTTGTTAACAAGTTAAATGTGTTTAATGATAATACAAGCATGTTTAACACATTTAGATTCTAGTGTTGTCCTAATGCCAATATTTTGGTACGAGTACCACTTTTTTTTCAATGCTTTTCTGTACTTTTTGGTACTTTTCTCTATAAAGAGGACCACAAAAAAATGCATTATTGGCTGTAATTTAACAAAAACAATTTAGGGTACATTAAACATATGTTTATTATTGCAAGTTTGTCCTTAAATAAAATAGTGAACATACAAAACAACTTGTCTTTTAGTAGTAAGTAAGCAAAAAAAGACTTCTAATGTAGCTGCTGACGTATGCAATAACATTTCATCTCCGTAATATCGCTAAAATTCGCTCCATTTGGTCCACTAAAGACGCTGAGATCATTATCCATGCGTTTGTTACGTCTCGCCTCGATTACTGTAACGTATTATTTTCGGGTCTCCCCATGTCTAGCATTAAAAGATTACAGTTGGTACAAAATGCGGCTGCTAGACTTTTGACAAGAACAAGAAAGTTTGATCACATTACGCCTGTACTGTATATACCTTTATATACATATATACATACATATATACCTATACTGTATATACCTTTATATACATATATACATCCATATATACCTATACTGTATATACCTTTATATACATATATACATACATATATACCTATACTGTATATACCTTTATATACATATATACATACATATATACCTATACTGTATATACCTTTATATACATACATATATACCTATACTGTATATACCTTTATATACATATATACATACATATATACCTATACTGTATATACCTTTATATACATATATACATACATATATACCTATACTGGCTCACCTGCACTGGCTTCCTGTGCACTTAAGATGTGACTTTAAGGTTTTACTACTTACGTATAAAATACTACACGGTCTAGCTCCAGCCTATCTTGCCGATTGTATTGTACCATATGTCCCGGCAAGAAATCTGCCTTCAAAAGACTCCGGCTTATTAGTGATTCCTAGAGCCCCAAAAAAGTCTGCGGGCTATAGAGCGTTTTCCGTTCGGGCTCCAGTACTCTGGAATGCCCTCCCGGCAACAGTTCGAGATGCTACCTCAGTAGAAGCATTTAAGTCTCACCTTAAAACTCATCTGTATACTCTTGCCTTTAAATAGACCTCCTTTTTAGACCAGTTGATCTGCCGCTTCTTTTATTTTTTCTCCTATGTCCCCCCCCCTCCCTTTTGGAGGGGGTCCGGTCCGATGACCTTGGATGAAGTACTAGCTGTCCAAAGTCGGGACCCAGGATGGACCGCTCGCCTGTGTATCGGTTGGGGACATCTCTACGCTGCTGATCCGCCTCCGCTTGAGATGGTTTCCTGTGGACGGGACTCTCGCTGCTGTCTTGGATCCGCTTTGAACTGAACTCTCGCGGCTGTGTTGGAGCCACTATGGATTGAACTTTCACAGTATCATGTTAGACCCGCTCGACATCCATTGCTTTCGGTCCCCTAGAGGTGGGGGGGGGGGGGGGGTGGGGGGGGGGGGGGTTGCCCACATCTGAGGTCCTCTCCAAGGTTTCTCATAGTCAGCATTGTCACTGGCGTCCCCCTGGATGTGAATTCTCCCTGCCCACTGGGTGTGAGTTTTCCTTGCCCTTTTGTGGGTTCTTCCGAGGATGTTGTAGTCGTAATGATTTGTGCAGTCTTTTGAGACATTTGTGATTTGGGGCTATATAAATAAACATTGATTGATTTTGTGTCATTTATACACCTATTATTTTGTCTGACAAGTGGTAAAAAATGAATGATTAATCTTGTCACTGAAGGCATCAAAACTATGAATGAACACAGGTGGAGTTATGTACTTCACACACAAAAAAGAGTTTAAATAACTAAAAACATGTTCAATAGTCTAGCTTCTTCAAAATAGCCACCCTTTGCTCTGATTACTGCTTTGCACACTCTTGGTATTCTCTGGATGAGCTTCAAGCCCACCTGTGAAGTGAAAACCATTTCAGTTGAAGCTGGATATAACCGACTCGACACGCTCTTGTACTTGGTATCATTACAGTGGATGTCAGGTCTAGATCCACCCATGGCGTTTGTTTACATTCTGGGGTGCTAGCCTGTTGTTGGCAGTTAGCTATTGTATCCACCTATGGCAGGGGTCGGGAACCTTTTTGGCCGAGAGAGCCATGAAAGCCAAATATTTCAAAAATGTATTTCCGTGAGAGCCATGTCATATTTTTTAACACTGAATACAACTAAATGTGTGCATTTTTAAGTAAGACCAACATTTTTTTGAGTATAATACGTCCCTTATTCTTTTTAATAACATTGTTATTCTGAAGCTAACCAATAATAAATAAAATGTCATGTCTGTTGATCATGTTTTTGTTTGTCCTTTGGACTCTTTAAGTTCCTGTTTTTTTCCACTCCCTTGTCTGGTTTCCTTGGTTACTCATTTTGTCCACCTGTCTCTGGTGGACAAAATGCCCGCTCACCTGCTTCCCGACCACTAATCAGAGGCAGTATTTAAGCTTGTCTTTGCCAGTCAGTCGCCCTGGCGTCAATGTGATCTTTTCTTGCTCTGTGCTGACTTGTTTCATGCCTTGCCATGGTTTCGTGCTTCATGCCATGCCAAGTAAGTTTTGTTTGATTTACATTCTTAGTCTGTTTATGCGTTAGCTTTGTTCCTTAGCCCAAGTTGGGCCTCCGCTGTGAGCGATTTTTGTTTGTATATTTTTTTTAGTTAAAATTAAGTCATGTTTTTACCTAAACAAATCTGCCTTCCTGGGAGAACGACCCCACAGCAAGCTGCAACCCCCCCATTGTTACATAAAATAGTTCTTACTATTAATGCGACTTCTTGAACAGGTGCGGTAGGAAAATGGATGGATGGATTTAAATGCATGAGAATGTTTTATATTTTGAACGTTATTTTTAGCACTGTGAATTCCAGCGGAATTATTCATAATCATCGTGTTAAGCAATGTCAGCTAAGATTGATCTGAGAGCCAGATGCAGTCATCAAAAGAACCGCATCTGGCTCTAGAGCCATAGGTTCCCTACCCCTGACCTACGGTGTGTAGTGAAGCATGTTTAGCTATTCCTCGTCCTGCAGGGATGATTCTTGTCAGAAACATACTTTATTTGTCGGAGATAAGGATCAAAGATTTATAAGTAGCTAAAAAGCTGCTGACTGCGGACGGATGTTAGCCGCTAGTTCGCTAGCCATCTTTTAAAGAACATCTGTGTAATAACCTCCCCTTTATCATTAGTTTTGAAGCCAAAATGCGTCCGTTCTCCCTTTTCTGTCCACACACTGTGTCTGCTTTTAAGTACTCTGTGATTATGTGCTGCCGAACATGCTCCTCTGCTCGTAAAACCAGCAATGTAACGACGTGACGACGCGCCGTCATGCCCGTTAGAATAAATAAATCAAAAATATGGGGGAACCGGTACTTTTCAAACATAGTATAGTACCGATTTGGATTAATTAGTACCGCAATACTATACTAGTACCGGTATACCGTACAACCCTAGTCTGGACTGTGATGCTGCGTCACGGAAAACAGGTGCACTTCTCCAGCTTACTGCTTCCGACACTTAATGCTAACGTTCTCCTCTAATTTTGCTACAAAATTGCAATAAATGTGATTTTTTTTTTCGATTTTTATTGATTGGATTAGTATTAGTTCCAAGACATGCCATGTTGCTCTTCAAATACCATTGTTGGTGTCTTGATCCGCGGCTCTGATCATGTCATATTCTGGTTTTGTCCTGTTTGTGCATCACATCCTGTTTGGGTTTTGTTCTCCCTAGTTCCTGGTGGCACTTCCTGTTTGTTTCCGATGCTATAGTTACACATTAGTGTCACCTGCTTTTTGTTTTTTGACGCGCACCTGCATTGTGATTATCTCCTTTATTTAAGCCTGCCCTTATTGTTCATTCAGCCTCGCAGTCTAGTTTGCTGTTCGATGCAACATATGACGTCGCTATCCCCGATTGTGGTAAAAGACTTTTTGTATTAGTTAGCTTCCACGCTATTCCTCTGTTTGTTTCCCTAGCTTATATGCTAGCGCCTTTAGTTCCTTCTAGCTCCCATGCTAGTTCTGTTTGTTTTGTCTCTAGTGCCTTTTTGCAGGTTTTTCTGTTGCTAGTCTGTTTTGTTAGTATTAATAAATCATCCTTTCTTACCTTTACGCTGTGTCCTATCTGACTGCATCCTCGAGAGAACAAACCTGCACCACAATGTCAGCAAAGCGTTACAGTTGGCTCGCGACCAAAGAAGCTAAAAATCCAAAAGTTTTAATGTAAGTTTTTTTTTTAAATAAAATATATGTACTCACCACAATTGATCCACCCATCCATTTTCTACCGTTTATTCCCTTTTGGGGTTGCGGGGGGCGCTGGCGCCTATCTCAGCTACAATCGGGCGGAAGGCGGGGTACACCCTGGACATCGCAGCACCACAATTGAACGAAAATGAAATAATATTCGGTCGTCAACTTTGTTTTCGCCAACTTGCAAAAATGTCCTACTATGCTGTCCATTTTGTGCTTTATTATCATGTGTGTGTTTCCCGTTTTTTTTTTTTTGCAGGAAAAAATAACAATTATAAAACAAAAAAATTATAATTTAAATGCGAATTTGCACAGACATGAATGCTAAATTTGTAGAAATCCACTGATTAATTGACATAAATTGATTTGGGTGGTCTCAAATTCAATAATTGCATTTTATTGTATGTCATCTTGTAGCAGAATAAACATGTTATATTATACAAACAAAGTACCAAAACATATTTTGGTTGCCAAAAAAAAAAAAAAAGCACACTTGATTGACTGACAATGTGTTTGTTTTTCCAGGTAATATCCACTCTGTCGAGGATCTCCCATCACAGCATTGCACAAATCAAAGGAATCAGGTAAATCTTATTTATAAATAGAATGTATTATTCCATATTTGAGAGAAATTATTACAGTTATCACCATTTTACGCCCTACAACACACGCACTACCACTGCTCATTTTTGGCTGATAAACTTGACATAAAACGACATAAGGCCAATTAGCGCTTGTCTTCTTGCGGGCTAGAATATATTCCACAGTCATTTTCACCTCTCATTCATACAAGGGGTGATACATTTATGCAGACATGTAAAATTAATTTACAAGTCCTTATGTGTATTGCTGTCTAAGTCAGATGGCGCCATTTTTCTCACACAATAATGAAAAAACAAAAATAAATTAACACTGCTTTTTCAGCTTTAAAATAAGCTTCTGATTACTCTTTGTTTTCTTAAACTGCTTAAAGCTCAAAGCTCATCAGTGCAAGATTAAAGAAAAAAAAAAGTATATATATATATATATATATACATATATATATATATATATATATATATATATATATATATATATATATACATACATACATACACACACACACACACACACACACACAGATGTAGCCCGCCACTTCATTTTATTTGGTGTTTTAAGTCTAATCTTATATATATATGTGTATATATATATATATATATATATATATATATATATATATATATATATATTATATATATACACACACACACACAAACACACACACACACACACACACAGACATACACACAGATGTGGCCCGCCACTTCATTTTATTTGGTGTTTTAAGTCTAATCTTATATATATACATACATACACACACACACACACACACACACACACACACACACACACACACACACACACACACACACACACACACACACACACACACACACACACACACACACACACACACACAGACGTGGCCCGCCACTTCATTTTATTTGGTGTTTTAAGTCTAATCTTAAGACCCACTTTTTATTCTTCGGATTTTAACACTAGGCGAGTTGTGTGGTCCTCTGTGTTTTTAAAATGTTGATTTCTATTTATTGTTTTAATTAACTTAACCTTTAAAATCGTTTTTAATCATATTCATTTTTATATTGTTTTTTATTTTTTTATTTTTTTTATTTAGTCATTCAGCTAAAGATAATATTTGAATATTGTTTTTAATATTGTTGTGCAGCACTTTGGAAACATTCCTATTATTTAAATGTGCTATATTATTATACTATATCAATTGCTTCATTCACCATTGAAGGTAAAAAGTAGCTTTTGGAGCTGCTCACACGGTCAATAAGGTGGCCACTATGTTTGACAGATCTACTTCATGTGTATTAAATGTATCCATGACAGCAAAAAAAAACAGCAGTTCCCTTCTAAGAAGATGCACTGTGTAAACCAGGATGGATGAACAAAAAATCAAAATTGGGCTACAGATGGAGAAACACAAACCACACACACAAAAACGGACAAAATGACGTTGCATATACAAGTATTGCAACTCTGCTGGGCATAGTAACAATGTAGTACATGCACAAATATTTCCTGTGTATGAAACATTTCTATCCTAATCTTCGGTTTTTTGCACGGGTGACAATATAGTCGCCATAATAGGATCCATGACTGTACTGAGTGAGGTCACATTAGCTCCCTGGCCCAGGGAAGACCCGTTAAATGTTCTGTGTCACAGGTCAGTGGTCATATTCCGATGTATGTATGCACTGGTGCATGCCAGTAGCCTGAGGCGAAACATGTTGCAATGCATTATGTATTGATGGATAGAACCAGCTCCTCATTTGTGCTTTAATGTTCAGGGGAAGAAAAATAAATAATATAATGTCTTGCATTCTAATTTAGATTCTTATAATAATAGTAATAATAATAATAATATATTTTATTTGTAAAAAGCACTTTACATTAGGTCAACAACCTCAGAGGGCTACAGTGTATTAAAAAAAATAATTAAAAAAAATGATAATAATAATATAAAAAATATAATAAAAATAAAATAATATATAAAAAATAGAACAGCCTAATAGCTCGAACTAGTATGCATATATCTATAAAAAAAGTTTAAAAAAAATAAAATAAAGGGTTTTTAACCCTTTTTTTAAAAACATCCACAGTCTGTGGTGCCCTCAGGTGGTCAGGCAGAGCGTTCCACAGACTTTGTATTCAATCCTGAGTGGAACAGAAAGCCAGTGAAGGGATTTTAGAGTTGGTGTGATACGGTCGTGATAATGACCGTACATAAAACAGCATCATTAGAAAATGTTATATTCTTTTATCTCTCTGCATGTTTACCAGGGATGACTCGTAAGTCTTATGTTTGCATTGGAAATAATTGTGGAACATACAAAGACCTTGGACTTTATTGTGATATCATCTGATCGAGGGTTGTCTCGATACCAATATTTTGGTACTGGTACCAAAATGTATTTTGATACTTTTGTAAATAAAGGGGACCACAATAAATGGCATTATTTGCTTTATTAAAAAAACAAACTAAACCTAAATTGCCAAAAGTATTTGGCCACCTGCCTTGACTCACATATGAACTTGAAGTGCCATCCCATTCCTCAACATGATGCTGGTCCACCTTTTGCAGCTATTACAGCTTCAACTCTTCTGGGAAGGCTGTCCACAAGGTTGCTTAGTGTTTTTATACGAATTTTCCACCATTCTTCCAAAAGCGCATTAGTAAGGTCACTCACTGATGTTGGTCGAGAAGACCTGGCTCTCAGTCTGTTTTAATTCACCCCAAAGGTGTTCTATCGGGTTCAGGTCAGGACTCTGTGCAGGCCAGTCAAGTTCATCCACACTAGACTTTGTCATTCATGTCTTTATAGACTTTACTTTGTGCACTTGTGCACAGTCATGTTCCTACAAGGTTGGGAGCGTGGAATTGTCCAAAATGTTTTGGTATCCTGGAGCATTCAAAGTTCCTTTCACTGGAACTAATTCACCAGGCCCAACTCCTGAAAAACCAACCCCACACCATAATTCCTCCTCCACCAGATTTCACGCTCGTAGCGTTCACCTGGCAACATCCAAACCCAGACTCGTCCATCAGATTGCCAGATGGAAATACCCGATTCCTCAGTCCAGCCTAGGCGTTTCCACTGTTCTAGAGTCCAGTGGTGATGTTCTTTACACCACCGCATCCCACGCTTTGCATCGGACTTGGTGATGTATGGCTTAGATGCAGCTGCCCGGCCATGGAAACCCATTCCGTAAAGCTCTCTGCGTACTGTACGTGGGCTAATTGGAAGGTCACATGAAGTTTGGAGCTCAGAAAGTCTTTGCACTATGTGATTCAGCATCCGCTGACCCCTCTCTGTCAGTTTACGTGGCCTACCACTTGGTGGCTGAGTTGCTGTTGTTCCCAAACTCTTCACTTATCTTATAATAAAGTTGACTTTGGAATATTTAGGAGCGAGGAAATTTCCCGACTGGATTTGTTGCATAGGTGGGCATCCTAAGACAGTTCCATGCTGGAAATCACTGAAAGCGGCCCATTCTCTCACAAATGTTTGTAGAAACAGTCTCCATGCCTAAGTGCTTGATTTGATACACCGGGCCAAGTGATAAGGGACACCTGAATCCCATCATTTGGATGGGTGGCCAATTACTTTTGGCAATATAGTCTATGTTTCTTATTGTTGTCCTTAAATAAAATAGTGAACATACTAGACTACTTGTCTTTTAGTAGTAAGTAAACAAACAAAGGCTCCTAATTAGTCATATGCAGTTGTATTATTTTGTCAACATTATTAAGGACAAGCTGTAAAAAATATATACTTTTAAGATACTTGTTCATTTACTGTTAATATCTGCTTATTTTCTGTTCCAACGTGTTTCATCCGCACTGATCCCCCTTGCTGCATCTTCTTAGTATCTGGCATTCACGGACAGTCCCATTATAATGTGTTTAAAAATCGATGACCAACAGTGAGCGCCGGAAATTAATTTACGGGAAACGATCTTCATTTTAAAAAAATACGTATTGACATTCAAGCATTAAAGGCCTACTGAAATGAGATTTTCTTATTTAAACGGGGATAGCAGGTCCATTCTATGTGTCATACTTGATCATTTCGCCATATTGCCATATTTTTGCTGAAAGGATTTAGTAGAGAACATCGACGATAAAGTTTGCAAGTTTTGGTCGCTAATAAAAAAGCCTTGCCTGTACCGGAAGTAGCGTGACATCACGGGTTGTGGAGCTCCTCACATCTGAACATTGTTTACAATCATGGCCACCAGCAGCGAGAGCGATTCGGACCGAGAAAGCGACGATTTCCCATTAATTTGAGTGAGGATGAAAGATACGTGGATGAGGAAAGGGAGAGTGAAGGACTAGAAAAAATAATTAAAAAAAAGACTATAAGTGGGAGCGATTCAGATGTTATTAGACAAATTTACTATAATTATGGAAAGTCCCTTATCTGATTATTGTGTTACTAGTTTTTTAGTGAGATTATATGGTCGTACCTGTACAACCTGAACCTTTCTTCAGCACCAGTCGACGGGTGGTGGCAATGGCCATCTCTGCCCTTCGCAAGGGACCCTCTTCGGAACAAGATCTTTCGAAATGATCGCCGCATAATACACTGTACTTTGTATGTGTGGTCCAATCCAAGTGAAGTGAATTATATTTATATAGCGCTTTTCTCTAGTGACTCAAAGCGCTTTACATAGTGAAACCCAATATCTAAGTTACATTTAAACCACTGTGGGTGGCACTGGCAGCAGGTGGGTAAAGTGTCTTGCCCAAGGACACAACGGCAGTGACTAGGATGGCAGAAGCGGGAATCGAACCTGTAACCTTCAAGTTGCTGACACGGCCGCTCTACCAACCGAGCTACACCGCCCGTGTTCGCTTGACCGCTCTTTTCCATAGTACATCCATTTGTACTACCAGTCTGTGGTTGCCAGTGTTCTGTTCTACATGGTAGTGTGCTGGGGGGGGCAGTACTTCTAAGAAGGACAGCTCCAGACTTGAGAAACTGATCAGGCGGGCCGGTTCTACAATGGGAATGAAACTGGACTCACTGGTGACGGTGGCAGAGAAGAGGACTGTTGACAAACTAGTGAGCATCCTGGATGATGCCAGTCACCCTCTGCATAGTGTTATCAGTAGCCAGAGGAGCCTGTTCAGTTCTAGACTGCTTCATCCCAAGTGCAGGACTAATAGACTCAAGAACTCCTTTGTCCCACATGCCATTAGACTGTACAACTCCTCTCTGGGACGGGGGACCGGGGGTATTAGGATGACAGGGGATGCAAAACAATAACAGTTTTCATAACATGGTCACTACTGCCTACTTTGTCTTGTTATATTCTTCTTTTACTGTTATATTGTTATTCCCATTGTTTTTATTCTTTTTGTAATATTTCTCTATTTTGTTTCCTTTTAAACCCTCATTATTTACTTTTTACTTTTTTTTTTTTTTTTAAATTGATCTCAACTCTGTACATTGCTGCTGGAATTTTAATTTTCCTGAAGGAACTCTCCTGAAGGGATCAATAAAGTACTATCTATCTATCTATCTAAAGCTTCACCGTCATCTTTCGGGAATGTAAACAATGAAACACCGGCTGTTTGTGTTGCTAAAGACGGCTGCAATACACCGTTTTCCTCCTACAGCTTTCTTCTTTGATGTCTCCATTATTCATTGAACAAATTGCAAAAGATTCAGCAACACAGACGTCCAGAATACTGTGGAATTATGAGATGAAAGGAGACGACTTATAGCGGTGCTGAACGGTGAACGGTGCTGGAAAAAAATGTCCTCTACAATGCGTGACGTCACGCGCACGTGTCATCATACCGCGACATTTTAGCATGATACTTCCGCGCGAAATTTAAAATTGCAATTTAGTAAACTAAAAAGGCCGTATTGCCATGTGTTGCAATGTTAATATTTCATCATTGATATATAAACTATCAGACTGCGTGGTCGCTAGTAGTGGCTTTCAGTAGGCCTTTAAAGCAGTTATTTTATTTTAAAACATTGCATTCTCCCTTTTTATTTAAAGGTCTTCTCCCTTTTTTTCGAAGTCGGGTTTATGTGAGGTAATTTCATCCAAATGTCCGTCTAATGACTCACTTCATAACCCACACCAACATTCTCCCATACTGACGTCAGCAATAATTAGAAGAGTCTAATTATTACCCAATTTCAAAAGGCGATGAAGAGTTTCATTAGAAATGTACTTAAACATCATACTAAAAGTTAATTAAACAAACCACTAATAATTAGCGGCCGTAAAAGAGCCATATGCCAGACCCGCCCGCTCTTAATAAGCCCGGAGGGGCACATTTTCAAAACAAACGGCGTTTAGCCGCGCTGTCCTCACACATGCTGGATGTTTGCCGTTAAAATGCTTTATGTTGCCATAATTCTCTATAAAGGGGGAAAGGCTCAAGGTTGGATGTTGGATCTTTTAAAGGCCAGAAGATGGAGACTCTCAAAACATTGTGATAAGATCACATCCGTGCACATAAATAGTGTTTCAAAAGTGGCTGTCGTGTACATTTTGTCCAATCAGAGATGCCCTTAAAGATGCCACAAACTGACTTGGTAGCATTAAAACACCTCTTTATCAATATTATAGTCATATGTTACATGCATGTACAGTATAATACAATATATATTATATAAAATATGTATATGTATATTTACATATATCCATTCATCCATCCATCTTCTGCCGCTTATCAGAGGTCGTGTCGCGGGGGCAGCAGCCTAAGCAGAAAAGCCCAAACTTCCCTCTCCTCAGCCACTTCGTCCAGCTCCTGCCGGGGGATCCCGAGGCGTTCCCAGGCCAGCTGGGAGTAATGGTCTTCCCAACGTGTCCTGGGTCTTCCCCCTAGGGAGGCGTTCGGGTGGCATCCTGACCAGATGCCCGAACCACCTCATCTGGCTCCTCCCCATGTGGTGGAGGAGCGGCTTAAAGGCCTACTGAAAGCCACTACTACTGACCACGCAGTCTGATAGTTTATATATCAATAATGAAATATTAACATTGCAACACATGCCAATGCGGCCTTTTTAGTTTGCTAAATTGCAATTTTAGATTTCCCACGAGGTATCCTGTTGAAAACGCTCGTGATGTGGCGGACATGTATTTCCAGCACCAATCATGGCTAAAAGTAGTCTATTTTTATTGCATAATTACACAGTATTCTGGAAAGGTGTTGCCGAATCTTTTGCAATTTGTTCAATTGATAATGGAGACGTCAAAGAAGAAAGATGTAAGTGGGAAGCTGTGTATTTCAGCGGCTTATAGCAACACAAACACAGCCGGTGTTTCCTTGTTTACATTCCCAAAAGATGACGGTGAAGCTTTAATATGGAACAAAATGGTCAAGCGAACATGGTTCTCTATCACATGTAAACCGGCAGGTTTTGGTGAGAAATGTGTGGTAATAAGTCGGCTCTTACCGTAAACATGAGCGGAGCTTGTGTCGTTCCTCCTGCCGCTGTCAAAGAGGCAGCTGCGACTTTCTTGATTCCTCCGTGGCTTCCCTCAGAGACAGTGGCAGTCACCACACCCCTCTGACTTTCAGGTATGACTATATAATCTCACTAAAACACTAGAAACACAATAAGCAGATAAGGGATTTTCCAGAATTATACATTAACGATTAAATATTAACATTGCAACACATGCCAATACGGCCGGTTTAGTTTACTAAATTGCAATTTTAAATTTCCCGCGAGGTATCCTGTTGACAACGTCGCATACAATGACGCGTGCGCGTGACGTCACCGGTGGTAGCGGACATGTTCTTCCAGCACCGATCAAGGCTAAAAGTAGTCTGCTTTAATCGCATAATTACACAGTATTCTGGAAAGGTGTTGCCGAATCTTTTGCAATTTGTTCAATTGATAATGGAGACGTCAAAGAAGAAAGATGTAAGTGGGAAGCGGTGTATTTCAGCTGCTTATAGCAACACAAACACAGCCGGTGTTTCCTTGTTTACATTCCCGAAAGATGACGGTGAAGCTTTAATATGGAACAGAGCGGTCAAGCGAACATGGTTCTCTATCACATGTCAACCGGCAGGTTTTGGTGAGAAATGTGTGGTAATAAGTCGGCTCTTACCGTAAACATGGGCGGAGCTTGTGTCGTTCCCTCCTGCAGCTGTCAAAAAGGCAGCTGCGACTTTCTTGACTCCTCCGTGGCTTCCCTCAGAGACACTGGCGGTCACCACACCCCTCTGACTTTCAGGTATGACTATAATATCAATGATGAAATATTAACATTGCAACACATGCCAATACGGCCTTTTTAGTTTACTAAATAGCAATTTTAAATTTCCCGCGATGCATCCTGTTGAAAACGTCGCGTATGATGACGTGTACGCGTGATGTCACCGGTGGTAGCGGACGTGTTCTTCCAGCACCGATCAAGGCTAAAAGTAGTCTGCTTTAATCGCATAATTACACAGTATTCTGGACACGTGTTGCTGAATCTTTTGCAATTTGTTCAATTGATAATGGAGACGTCAAAGAAGAAAGGTGTAACTGGGAAACTGTGTATTTCAGCTGCTTATAGCAACACAGACACAGCCGGTGTTTCCTTGTTTACATTCCCGAAAGATGACGGTGAAGCTTTAATATGGAACAAAGCGGTCAAGCGGGGTCAAGCGAACATGGTTTTCTACCACGTGTCAACCGGCAGGTTTCCTTGAGAAATTTGTGGTAATAAGTCGGCTCTTACCGGAAACATGAGCGGAGCGTGTGTCGTTCCTCCTCCAGTTGTCAAAGAGGCAGCTGCGACTTTCTTTACTCCTCCGTGGCTTCCCTCAGAGACACTGGCGGTCACCACACCCCTCTAACTTTCAGGTACGACTATAATATCAATGATGAAATATTAACATTGCAACACATGCCAATACGGCCGGTTTAGTTTACTAAATTGCAATTTTAAATTTCCTGCGAAGTATCCTGTTGAAAACGTCGCGGAATGATGACGCGTGCGCGTGACGTCACCGGTGGTAGCGGACATGTTCTTCCAGCACCGATCAAGGCTAAAAGTAGTCTGTTCTTATCGCATAATTACATAGTATTTTGGACACATGTGTTGCTGAATCTTTTGCAATTTGTTCAATTGATAATGGAGACGTCAAAGAAGAAAGATGTAAATGGGAAGCGGTGTATTTCAGCTGCCTTTAGCAACACAAACACAGCTGGTGTTTCCTTGTTTACATTCCCGAAAGATGACGGTGAAGCTTTAATATGGAACAGAGCGGTCAAGCGAACATGGTTCTCTACCACGTGTCATCCGGCAGGTTTCGGTGAGAAATTTGTGGTAATAAGTCGGCTCTCACCGTAAACATGAGCGGAGCGTGTGTCGTTCCTCCTGCAGCTGTCAAAGAGGCAGTTGCGACTTTCTTTCTTGACTCCTCTGTGGCTTCCCTCAGAGACACTGGCGGTCACCACACTGGGTGTGAGTTTTCCTTGCCCTTATGTGGGCCTACCGAGGATGTCGTAGTGGTTTGTGTTGTGGTTTGTGCAGCCCTTTGAGACACTAGTGATTTAGGGCTGTATAAGTAAACATTGATTGATTGATTGATGTTCACTATTTGATTGCAATAATAGTAGAATAGAACAGAAAGTACTTTATTGATTCATGGTACCCTAAGATTTTTGGGTTAAATAAAGTGAATGATGACATTTTTTTGTGATACACTTTATTTAGAAAAGTATCGAAAAGTATCGGAATACATTTTGGTTCTGGTACCAAAATATCGGTATCGAACCAACCCTACATTGCACCTGTGAAAGGTAAACAATTGTGATGTCATTAGAGGGCGACAAGCCATACCTCAGTTTTATCCATCCATACGCACTCAATCAAGATCTTTTAAGTTTTTGGAAGTATCTGGCTTCTACTTTTAGAAAAAAATAGTCTTCCAGACCCTCAAGGTTGCTGTCTTAAGCTCAGAAAATTACCTCGGGGTGTCAAAAAAAATGCTTACGGAACACACATCAAGCTTTCCATTGATCCTGAAAGTGACCACTGAGCTCGGTTAAACCTCCTGGAATCCTTACCTCGGATTTGTCCATCGACTTCCTGTTGATCTCATCTTTGATGTCGGCTCAGTGGATCGTGGCCTGGGTGCAGGATGTGTCCATCACGCCATCCGCCTCCAACTCCAAGGTTTTCTTTCGGCCATTTGCAAACTTCTCCTTCCGGGCTGCTGGACTAAACATTCACAGATGGTCAAAAATAATGAATGAAGTCTATTTATTACTAATTGGACCTCATACTCTGTTTCAAGTCGTAATGGTCGGTTGTATCCGAGTGGGGTTCTTTTTCTTTAAAGGGGAACATTATCACAATTTCAAAAGGGTTAAAAACAATAAAAATTAGTTCCCTTGTTGTATTTTTTGATGTTTTTTTCAAAATTTTACCGGTCTCGGAATATTTCTAAAAAAAGCTTTAAAGTGCCTTATTTTCGCTATCTTCGAAACCACTATCCATTTCCCTGTGACGTCACACAGTGCTGCCAATGTAAACAAACAACGGCGAATACCACAGCAAGATATAGCGACATTAGCTCGGATTCAAACTCGGATTTCAGCAGTTTAAGCGATTCAACAGATTACGCATGTATTGAAACAGATGGTTGGAGTATGAAAGTATTGAAGAAGAAACTGAAGCTATTGACGCTATTCATAGCCATAGCATGGCCGAATAGCTGCGTTAGCATCGCCGGTAAAATGTGCGGACCAAACGATCAGGACTTTCGCACCTTGTGACACTGGAGCAACTTAAATCCGCCGATTGGTAAGTGTTTGTTTCGCATTAAATGTGGGTGGAAGGAAACGTAATATAGTTGCAAATGCATCTGCAGGTTATCTAACATCTCTGTGCCATGTCTGCTTTAGCACCCCCGGTAAATAGCATGTTAGCATCAATTAGCATAGCATGTTAGCATTGATTAACTGGCAGTCAACATCAACAAAACTCACCTTTGTGATTTCGTTGACTATCGTTGCAAATGCATCTGCAGGTTATCCATACTAACTGTGCCATGTCTGCTTTAGCACCACCGGTAAATAGCATGTTAGCATCGATTAGCGTAGCATGTTAGCATTGATTAGCTAGCAGTCACGCCGCGACCAAATATGTCTGATTAGCACATAAGTCAACATCAACAAACTCCCCTTTGTGATTTCGTTGACTTTATCGTTGCAAATGCATCTGCAGGTTATCCATACATCTCTGTGCCATGTCTGTCATCGCCGGTAAAATGTGGAGACACTCTGGCACATTCAATGGGGGTCTGGCGGCAGATTTCTTGCCAGTGGTGCAACTTGAATCCCTCCCTGTTAGTGTTGTTACACCCTCCGACAACACACCGTCGAGGCATGATGTCTCCAAGAGTCCAAAAAATAGTCGAAAAAACGGGAAATAACAGAGCTGAGACCCAATGTTTACGATGTGTTGAAAATGAAAATGGCGGCTGTATTACCTCGGTGATTTCACATTCTGGCGTCATCGCTCCCAGAGCGATAAACAGAAAGGTGTTTAATTCGCCAAAATTCACCCATTTAGAGTTTGGAAATCGGTTAAAAAAATAGATGGTCTTTTTTCTGCACCATCAAGGTATATATTGACGCTTACATAGGTCTGCTGATAATGTTCCCCTATAAAAAAAATAGATTCGATCCAGAATTGCAACAATTCCAAGCAACATCGTATTATCATCTAATCATCATGATAATTGGCAATCTCAACATCTCGTTGGTTGATTTTGTAGAGAGTTAGTGCTGCAAGGGTTTCTGGGTATTTGTTGTGCTGTGTTTATATTGTGTTACGGTGCAGATGTTCTCCCAAAATGTGTTTGTCATTCTTGTTTGGTGTGGTATTGGTATACGGCCACCCTCAGTGTGACCTGTATGGCTGTTGACCAAGTGTGCCTTGATTAACAATCCACTGCCTCGCTCTCTTGCTCTCTCTGTGTCTGCCCCTCCCTTATGAATAATGCTGTGTGCACACACCTTCAAAATTTGTTTTGTTTTTAACCCCTCTTAACCCTACACGTTAGAGATGCGCGGATAGGCATTTATATCATCCGCAACCGCATCACCGAAGTCATCATCCACCCGCCGTCCCCCCGAACCAACATTTTATCAGAACCGCAACCGCCCGCCACCCGCCAGTTGAAATACATCAGAGGTCGGCCACCTTTACCACTCACAGAGCTATTTCAACCCGTTTCACGGAGTAATGAAGACAATGGGAGCCGCTAACGTTCTCGCGAATATCCACTGATGACAAGAACAAGGGCGTGCTG
This sequence comes from Nerophis ophidion, assembly GCF_033978795.1. Lineage (NCBI taxonomy): Eukaryota > Metazoa > Chordata > Actinopteri > Syngnathiformes > Syngnathidae > Nerophis > Nerophis ophidion. The sequence continues at coordinate 46,893,842 of NC_084627.1, read as the reverse complement.
TTGAAGCCATTGCTTTTGACACCTTCAACAACATGTACAGACGGATTGTTAGTCCGGCAACATGTTGTTTGCAGCTACCGCAATCAGACGTACAAGATTGAAAGTCATACTGGGTGATACAGAGTACACTGATGGATGTGATATAAACAATTTTAACATTTACTAATATGCGGCACGCTGTGAAGCCACACCAAACAAGATTGACAAACACATTTCGGGAAAACATCCTCACAGTAACACAACATAAACACAACACAACAAATACCCATAATCCTTTGTATCCGTGATACCCCTGAATGTATTTTACACCCCTGCGCCCCCAATCCCGCCCACCTTACCGAAGCGCGGGGGGTTTGCTGCTAGCGGGGTGTATAAAATAGTCAGGAAGTATCATGGATACAAAGGATTATGGGTATTTGTTGTGTTGCGTTTATGTTGTGTTACTGGGAGGATGTTCTCCCGAAATGTGTTTGTCAATCTTTTTTGGTGTGGCTTCACAGCGTGGCGCATATTACTAAAAGTGTTCAAATGGTTTATATCACAACCATTAGTGTACTCTGTGTCACCCAGTATGCCTTGCAGTCGTGTGTGTGTTGCTGCGGAAGCCACACACAAAATATTGCTAGACTGGTAAAGGGCTTGTACATGCTGTTGAAGGTGTCAAAGGCAATGACTTCATAGCACGCCCTAATACTTATTAACTAGGTGACTGCCGGCAGTCATTCTAGAGAATATTAGCGTCTCTTAATGTCTTCTTCGTTTTATGACACGGGTGTTAAATGGCTCTTTGAATGGCAAAGGATACCGATCCCAGAACCATGTATATCAAATATTTCTGGATGGTTCAACCGCCACCCGCCCGAATCTAATTAAAATCAATTTTTTCGTCATGTCACCCGCCCGACCCGCGGATACCGCGGATGAGACCGCAAACCGCGCATCTCTACTGCACGTACATTGGAAATACACGCAACGTCGGACATTTGAGGCATTTAAGATACCCCGCCCGGACAGCCCGGACAAAGAGGACATGTCCGGGGAAAAGAGGACTTTTCCACGTCTATGGTCCGGAAAATCAGTCATGTAATTTGAAAAAGTTATTGGTTTGACGTCACTACTCTGGAGATAATGCCACATGGAAGTGGTGAAACACATCAAGTATTTCACTAGTAGAGGTGACTTTGGAAGACGCTCCAGGGCCAGATTTAAAAGGCGGAAAAAAGGAGAGAGAAAGTAGCAAAGTGTGTGAGCTGGCTCGAGCTCCTGTGATTTATCGAGCGTAGCAGAAGCAGAGCTGTGTCCAGGGACTCGCTGCCATGTCCACGGTCCAAGTCGCCTTCCCTTCTAATAACCACGCCGCTGTCCTGCTCTTTGACGCCGGCCCATCCATGGGGGGGGGGGCTCACTGAGACTCGGTCCTTCGCACGATTGGGCCAACAAATTCCCTTAATGCCAGAATTGACTTTATGGACGGCGGGGACAATTCAACACGGTTAGGGGGTTTTTCTTCAAATTTATGGTGTTAATCAAAAAAAAAAAAGGCTTTGGCTATAAGGACAAAAAAGCTGCTAGGGTTTTGATAGTTTGATTCCTATCAGGCTGTTTGACAACACACATCCATTCATTCATTTTCTACCGCTTGCCCCTTTTTTGGGGGCAGCAGGGGGGTACTGAAGCTTATCTCAGGCTGCATTTGGGCGGAAGGCGGTGTGCAATCTGGACAAGTCGCCACCTCATCGCAGTAGCTAGAACTAGTATGCATATATCTATAAAAAGTTTTGTTTTTTTTAAAGAAGGGTTTTTAAGCCTTTTTTTAAAAAGCATTCACAGTCTGTGGTGCCCTCAGGTGGTCAGGGAGAGCGTTCCACAGAAAGTGAGCGGAGAAGTATAAAGCACGGTCTCCCATAGTTGGTAGCTTTGTATTTGGAGGTTGGAGGAGGTCGGCCTGTTTGGAGCGGAGGTGTCGTGTAGATTAGTGGTCACCAATAATTTTTTATTCATTTTTATTTAAAAAAAAAACTATATATATATATATATATATATATATATATATATATTTTTTTTTTTTTTAAATTATTAAATCAACATAAAAAACACAATATACACTTACACCACAAAAACCTCCCTTTTTCATGACAAAAACGTCCCTTTTTCATGACAAAGAAAAAAAAAAAATAAAATAAAAAAAAAAATAAAAAAAATAAATAAAAAAAAGGATCCCCCCCCGGTCCGCGGGACAAATTATTAAGCGTTGACCGGTCCGCGGATACAAAAAGGTTGGGGACCACTGGTGTGGAGGATTTGGGGGTGAGTTGTTATTTGGGGTTCTTTAAATACATTTAATTAAAAAGTAGTGTGGAAAGCATACATTTTTGGCCCCAAAACCACAATTGACTTTTCTGAAAAGCCATTTTGTGAAGGGGTTTACAGAGGCCGAGCACTGTGGAAAACACGAAGCAGCCCGCAAAGCCAATAATGGCAGCGAATAGCCCAGAGACGGGCTGTTAGAGGAGATCTGATGAAATTATAAACATAGTCCAATTGCACCTTGTTGCACCATTTAAGAGAAATGAAAACGGCAGCATTAGAGAGTGCTTGGCTCCGCAAAACAACACCGAGGTGATGGATACCAGGGCACGGACCTCACAAACTACTATGTAATTAAATTTTGCCCGGCGGGACTCCATTAATAACTTATAATATAGTGTGCATTTCATTGGAGGGGGTCTTCAAATGTGGGGGTGTTACTGTGCTCTGGGGGAAGCGTCCGAAGCTGCGCTCCGCTCATAACAGTAGTGATGAGACTTGCATAAATCACATGAAGTTTTGTGTTGTATTTTACCAACTACACCATTTTTAGCAAGGAAAACTATGCCAAATGTGTGATTATTCAGAAAAAGCTGCAAAGCGTGCGTCATGTTTGGATTGCGGCGTGTGTGTGAGAGACCTTTGACCATCTCCCTGAGCCCTCGTTAGCGTGATTGTGTTCACTCCGCTCAACTGAAGACTCCTTTTAGCAAACATGTTGATGACATTGTCAGTAAATGTTGATCTTATCAAACACAGGGTCTATAATTACACTTACGAGGTCTCCATAGCTGATGTACTACTTTTATAAGATGTTGGATGGACTGATCCACGTCAATAAATCATTTATGTTTTGCCCCAAGTCCGATTATAGCCAATAAAACACACAATAAGATTAAAAATTGCTAATAATGATTTCAGTTTTATAACCGGGAATTACCTGATCAACATACACAAAGTTTACCACCTTGCAGAGATGTAAACAAACCATCATTGATATTGTCCTGGTACTCATTTTTCATTTCTGATACTGATATTGGGGCCGCATCGGGCTGCAAAAAATTTGTCCGGGGACATATATATATATATATATATATATATATATATATATATATATATATATATATATATATATATATATATATATATATATACGGGGGGCGCTGGTGCCTATCTCAGCTACAATCCGACGGAAGGCGGCGTACACCCTGGACAAGTCGCCACCTCATCGCAGGGTTATATATATATATGTAGCTATATATGTATATATATATATATATACATGTATATATGTAGCTATATATGTATATATATATATATACATGTATATATGTAGATATATATGTATATATCTATATATATACATGTAGATATATGTGTATGTATATATATATATATATATATATATATATATATATATATATATATATATATATATATATATATATATATATATATATATTAGGGATGCACCGATTAATCGGTAACCGAATATATTCGGCCGAATATGGCAAAGAAAGCCACATTCGGCCTTCGGTGGAATGAGTTAAAAACAAGGCCGAATAGTGGCGTGTGACGCCATTTTTTGACGCGATGACAATCAACCAACGTGCGGTGACGTTGGGATATGTTGTGTACCTGTATAAGTGTATGAGGTTACAAGCACACACTTATTGAGATTTAGTGGGGCCTCTGTTTACATTATTAGCCTGTTGTGTAGGCTACCTGTATAAGTGTATGAGGTTATAAGCACACACTTATTGAGATTTACTTGAGCCTTCTGTTTACATTATTAGCATATCTACTGTGGCTAAGCAGACTTTTGCCAAAAGGACAATAATTCATTTGTTGTGGGTTTATCCACTTTAATGCACTTTATTTCTTTTTGGAATGCATGTTTTGTTTGAAGGCCTAATATAAATGAAAAACTTTGTGCTTTTTTTGAAAAGCAAAGGCTACTGGAATATTAAAAAAATGTCAATATTCAATAAAAATTTTTTATTTATTTTCTAGACTATTTATGCAATATAAAAAAAATTTGAAAAACTGCATTCATTATTCGGTATTCGGTATTCGGCCTTCGGCCAAGCGTTTAAATGTTATTCGGCTTCGGCTTTGGCCACAAATTTTCATTTCGGTGCATCCCTAATATATATATATACATATATATATATATATATATATATATACAATGGATATCGGACACTGATGGAGGGAGCTGCCGTGCAAGGCGCTAACCATCACCCATCAGGAGCAAGGGTGAAGAGTCTTGCTCAAGGACACAACGGACGTGACGAGGTTGGTACTAGGTGGGAATTGAACCAGGGACCCACGGGTTGCGCACGGCCACTGTTTTACTGCTTCACGCCGTCTCCTATAATGTTTCCCTCGTGCATTGTAATGGGTTTAGTTGACATATTTTACAATATCAACAAAGTTCAGCGAGCAGGTTGTGTAATCAATGATCATGTTTGATGACTTTTTGTGTTTGTTCCTTTTTTTTGCGTCATTACTAGGGAAGGTTGTTTTGGATTGGGTCAGAGAAGTAATAGCTGTGCTATCATAAACTAGCAAATAAGTAAATACGATACTGTTGAAGCAAAGTAAACACATTTTTGAAGTTTAAACGGCGGAAATGTTGAAACCTGATAGTCAACAAACGAAAACACCCGTTTAATTTAAAATATTAGTGCTGACTTTCACTTTCAGTTAAGTGGTTGACATTACCGCTAATCATCACCTTTGTGATTTTAATAGACGTGGCAAGGAAGTAATAGGTTCTAATATGTTGCAATCAGCCTTTCTGTAGGTGGAACGACCGAACTGCAATCAGGAAAACCAATCAGGCACTTTAGGATGTTTAGTAAGACCAGACATCTTTAGGATTAGGTGTAAATTCACCCTCTTTCATGAGCTAATCAGTAAGTTGTTAGTTTTTATGCGTCTCACTGCCGTGTGCTAATGTTGTTATGACTCGGCCAACAAGGATGTAAAATTTAAAGAGGATCGGGATGAATCAAGCGAAAAGGATCGGTATTGTTGACTTTTTTCCCACTTGTTGCAATGATAGTTCATGACAAATGATCACAGTTTGTCTTATTCTTTCATGTTTTATGAGAGTCCTTGAAACGTCCGACACACTCGACAGGTAACCATCAATCTGGGGGAAAGGACGTTTCCTCTCCCGGGTTTCGGAGAAAGTTAGCGGCGGGAAGATGCTTTCTTGTCCGTCATGAGCTGCCATCTGATGCTGTTTATGACCCATGTGGTTTCTCTCATGAATCATTTCAAATAAGAGGAGAAAAGTGTATTTTACGGGGGGTATGCAACTATAAAAAGCTTGTTGTGACAAATGAGTCCCGTGAAAAACCGTCCGACCGGAACTCTCTAAATAACGAAAGTTCCTTGGGTGAATAATGTAAACTCACTACACCGGTAGTTTTTAACGCTTCCATAGTGAGATGTAAGTTAGAACTTTACGCTACTTTAACACACACACACACACGTTTTTGTATTTCTTGCCTTCTTAAGACCCCCGAAAAAAACCTCTTAGGACCACCCTTTCTAGATATATACAAGATTTGTATTTACAACATTAATAATATATACAAACAATGTATATATTGTAATGTGGGGCGGTATAGCTCGGTTGGTAGAGTGGCCGTGCCAGCAACTTGAGGGTTGCAGGTTCGATTCCCGCTTCCACCATCCTAGTCACTGCCGTTGTGTCCTTGGGCAAGACACTTTACCCACCTGCTCCCAGTGCCACCCACACTGGTTTAAGTGTAACTTAGATATTGGGTTTCACTATGTAAGGCGCTTTGAGTCATTAGAGAAAAGCGCTATATAAATATAATTCACTAAATATAATTCACAATGCAAATATAAAAACTCTTCGTCCGACCGGAACTCTCTAATAACTAAAGTTCCTTGGGTGAATAATGTAAACTCACTACACCGGTAGTTTTTAAGCGCTACCATAACGAGATATAAGTTAGAACTTTACGCTACTTTAACACACAACCGCACACACACACACACACACACACACACACACACACACACGCACACGCACACGCATACGCACACACACACACACACACACACACACACACGCACACACGTTTTTGTATATCTAGCCTTCTTGAGACCTCCGAAAAATGCCTCTTTAGGACCATGCTTTCTAGATATATACAAGATTGGTATTTAAAACATTAATAATATGTACAAAAAATGCAAATATAAAAACACTTTGTCCGACCAGAACTCTCTAATAACTAAAGTTCCTTGGGTGAATAATGTAAACTCACTACACCGGTAGTTTTTAAGCGCTTCCATAGCGAGACAAAAGTTAGAACTTTACGCTACTTTAACACACACACACACACACACACACACACACACACACACACACACACACACACACACACACACACACACACACACACACACACACACACACACGCACACACACACACACACACACACACACACACACACACACACACACACACACACACACACACACGTTATTGTATTTCCTACCTTCCTGAGACCTCCGAAAAATGCCTACCTCTTTAAGACCACCCTTTCGAGATATATAAAAGATTAATATTTACAACATTGATAATATATCGAAACTTTGTAAATATAAAAAAGCTTGTTTTGAAAAATGTTTCCCGAGAAAAACCGTCCGACCGGAACTCTCTAAATAACTAAAGTTTCTTGGGTGAATAATGTAAACTCACTACACCGGTAGTTTTTAGCACTTCCATAGTGAGATGTAAGTTAGAACTTTACGCTACTTTAACAAACACACACACACACACATACACACACACACACACACACACACGTTCTTGTATTTCTTACCTTCTTGAGAATTTCACAAGAAAAAAGGTCACAATTTCACGAGAAAAACTTTGAATTTTCATCAATCAATCAATCAATGTTTATTTATATAGCCCCAAATCACAAATGTCTCAAAGGACTGCACAAATCATTACGACTACGACATCCTCGGAAGAACCCACAAAAGGGCAAGGAAAACTCACACCCAGTGGGCAGGGAGAATTCACATCCAGTGGGACGCCAGTGACAATGCTGACTATGAGAAACCTTGGAGAGGACCTCAGATGTGGGCAACCCCCCCCCCCCCTCTAGGGGGCCGAAAGCAATGGATGTCGTGCCGGTCTAACATGATACTGTGAAAGTTCAATCCATAGTGGCTCCAACACAGCCGCGAGAGTTCAGTTCAAAGCGGATCCAAGACAGCAGCGAGGGTCCCGTCCACAGGAAACCATCCCAAGCGGAGGCGGATCAGCAGCGTAGAGATGTCCCCAACCGATACAGGCGAGCCGTCCATCCTGGGTCCCGACGAGCGGTCCGTCCTGGGTCTCGACTCTGGACAGCCAGTACTTCATCCATGGTCATCGGACCGGACCCCCTCCACAAGGGAGGGGGGGACATAGGAGAAAAAAGAAAAGAAGTGGCAGATCAACTGGTCTAAAAAGGAGGTCTATTTAAAGGCTAGAGTATACAGATGAGTTTTAAGGTGAGACTTAAATGCTTCTACTGAGGTAGCATCTTGAACTGTTACCGGGAGGTCATTCCAGAGTACTGGAGCCCGAACGGAAAACGCTCTATAGCCCGCAGACTTTTTTGGGGCTTTAGGAATCACTAATAAGCCGGAGTCTTTTGAAGGCAGATTTCTTGCCGGGACATATGGTACAATACAATCGGCAAGATAGGATGGAGCTAGACTGTGTAGTATTTTATACGTAAGTAGTAAAACCTTAAAGTCACATCTTAAGTGCACAGGAAGCCAGTGCAGGTGAGCCAGTACAGGTATATATGTATGTATATATGTATATAAAGGTATATACAGTATAGGTATATATGTATGTATATATGTATATAAAGGTATATACAGTATAGGTATATATGTATGTATATATGTATATAAAGGTATATACAGTATAGGTATATATATATGTATATATGTATATAAAGGTATATACAGTATAGGTATATATGTATGTATATATGTATATAAAGGTATATACAGTATAGGTATATATGTATGTATATATGTATATAAAGGTATATACAGTATAGGTATATATGTATGTATATATGTATATAAAGGTATATACAGTATAGGTATATATGTATGTATATATGTATATAAAGGTATATACAGTATAGGTATATATGTATGTATATATGTATATAAAGGTATATACAGTACAGGCGTAATGTGATCAAACTTTCTTGTTCTTGTCAAAAGTCTAGCAGCCGCATTTTGTACCAACTGTAATCTTTTAATGCTAGACATGAGGAGACCCGAAAATAATACGTTACAGTAATCGAGTCGAGACGTAACAATTGCATGGATAATGATCTCGGCGTCTTTAGTGGACAAAATGGAGCGAATTTTAGCGGTATTACGGGGATGAAAGAATTTTGGCAGTATTATAATAAAAAATAGTAATTTTACTTAACGCTAGTCAAAATGCTGCAAGAAAAACTGACCATTTGTGCAATATTATGATAAAAGTTGGAATTTTACTCAATGAGAGTTGCAATTTTTTAAGAAAACTTAACAATGTTTGCAATATTATAACGATAATCAGAATTTTATCCCAAACACTGTAACATGTCTCGTGCTCTGGGTTCTCAGTGTTCGGGAATAAGCAAAACCTTTTAATCAGAATAGACACTCTTTTTATTTGTATTTTACAGTTTCTCAGTCTCCCCTCCCGGGTTCGTCGTGCTGCTTTTAAACACAAGAGAGAGGTGATTAGACAACCAGCTCCAGCTGGGTAATCCACTCACCTGCAGGTGCTTCGTAGCCAGCTTCCGCACATGCCCTGCCCACAGGGGACGCGTGGACCACGCCCCTCCACAATGTCGATTGAGAGGGGGGTGTGACGTTCATATGTTTGCAATATTCAAGGTTTTATCGTTCATAGAAAAAAATAAAATTCCTTTCCGTTTTTAAGGCGGTCTGTCACAACATTTTTAGCATTCAATCAGAATTTATTGTGAGGTTTTCTATTAGTTTTCCTCAAAATAGATAATCCGGCCCCCAGACACATTTTTTTTTCTCTAAATGTGGCCCCGGAGTCATAATAATTGCCCAGGCTTTGGGTTAGAGCAGGGGTCGGGAACCTTTTTGGCTGAGAGAGCCATGAAAGCCAAATATTTCAAAATGTATTTCCGTGAGAGCCATATCATATTTTTTTTAAACTGAATACAACTAAATGTGTGCATTTTTAAGTAAGACCAACATTTTTAGAGTATAATAAGTCTCTTATTCTTTTTAATAACATTGTTATTCTGAAGCTAACCAATAATAAATAAAATGTCATGTCTGTTGACCATGTTTTTGTTTGGCCATGTGCTGTTTGTCCTTTGGACTCTTTAAGTTCCTGTTTTTTTCCACTCCCTTGTCTGGTTTCCTTGGTTACTCATTTTGTCCACCTGTGTCTGGTGGACAAAACGCCTGCTCACCTGCTTCCCGAGCACTAATCAGAGGCAGTATTTAAGCTCGTCTTTGCCAGTCAGTCGCCCTGTCTTGACTTGTTTCATGCCTTGCCATAGTTTCGTGCTTCATGCCATGCCAAGTAAGTTTTGTTTGATTTATGTTCTTAGTCTGTTTATGCGTTAGCTTTGTTCTTTAGCCCAAGTTGTGCCTCCGCTGTGAGCGATTTTGGTTTGTATATTTTTTTAGCTTAAATTAAATCATGTTTTTACCTAAATGCCATGTCCCGAGTAGTCCGTCTGCCTTCCTGGGAGAACGACCCCGCAGCAAGCTGCAACCCCCCCATCGTGACATAAAATATTTCTTACCATTAATGCGACTTCTTGAACAGGTGCGGTAGGAAACGGATGGATGGATATAAATGCTTGAGAATGTTTTATGTTTTGCACGTTATTTTTAGCACTGTGATTACTAGCGAAATTATTCATAATTATCGCGTTAAGCAATGTCAGCTCAGATAGATCTGAGAGCCAGATGCAGTCATCAAAAGAGCCACATCTGGCTCTAGAGCCATAGGTTCCCTACCCCTGGTTTAGAGTGTCCGCCCTGAGATCGGTATGTTATGAGTTCAAACCCCGGGTTGAGTCATACCAAAGACTATATCAAGAGTTGGAATTGGGGGTTAATTCATCAAAAAGGATTCCGGGGCGTGGCCACCGCTGCTGCCCACTTCTCCCCTCACCTCCCAGGGGGTGAAGAAGGGGGATGGGTCAAATGCAGAGAACCAATTTCACCACACTTAGTGTGTGTGTGTGTGTGTGTGTGTGTGTGTGTGTGTGTGTGTGTGTGACAATCATTGGTACTTTAACTTTTTGTTATAAGCTTTGGTTTCACCCTATTCCTTTTTGGGTCATTCTTTTTCTTTTCTTTTCTTTTTGTGTGTGAATGTGTATGATTGGTAAATATGCCGATATCCCAAAAAATGGTGGATGGTAGATTATATGACTGAAATAAACGTATTTCAGTCATTTCATATTTCATTAGGTGTGATGTACCTGGGAGTGACATCCTGACGGAAACAACACACAGTTTGCAAAGTGTTTTTTATTTATTTACATATATATATTTTTTTACTTAAGACGGCATGCTGTGCTTTCAAAAAGTGTTCTGACTGTCACTCTGTATGTCCATTCTTGTCTCGCAGGCCTTTCCCTACTGAGGACACTGCCTTGAACGAGGACGATGTCTACCGGAGCCTCGAAGAGCTGGCAGAGTAAGTTGGCATGCCATGACACACACACACACACACACACACACACACACACACACACACACACACACACACACACACACACACACACACACACACACATACACACACACACACGTTCTTGTATTTCTTACCTTTTTGAGACCCCTGAAAAATGCCTCTTTAGGACCACCCTTTCTAGATATATACGAGATTGGTATTTAAAACATTAATAATACATAAAAAATATGCAAATATAAAAACACTTTGTCCGACCAGAACTCTCTAATAACTAAAGTTCCTTGGGTGAATAATGTAAACTCACTACACCGGTAGTTTTTAGCACTTCCATAGCGAGATATAAGTCAGAACTTTATGCTACTTTAACACACACACACACACACGCACACACACACACACACACACACACACACACACACACACACACACACACACACACACACACACACACACACACACACACACACACGTTATTGTATTTCCTACCTTCTTGAGACCTCCGAAAAATGCCTCTTTAGGACCACCCTTTCTAGATATATAACAGATTGGTATTTAAAACATTAATAATACATACAAAATATGCAAATATAAAAACACTTTGTCCGACCGGAACTCTCTAATAACTAAAGTTCCTTGGGTGAATAATGTAAACTCACTACACCGGTAGTTTTTAGCACTTCCATAGCGAGATATAAGTCAGAACTTTACGCTACTCTAACACACACACACACACACACACACACACACACACACACACACACACACACACACACACACACACACACACGTTATTGTATTTCCTACCTTCTTGAGACCTCAGAAAAATGCCTCTTTAAAACCACCCTTTCGAGATATATAAAAGATTAATATTTACAACATTGATAATATATAGAAACTTTGTAAATACAAAAAAGCTTGTTTTGAAAAATGTGTCCCGTGAAAAACCGTCCGACCGGAACTCTTCAATAACTAAAGTTTCTTGGGTGAATAATGTAAACCCACTACACCGGTAGTTTTTAGCACTTCCATAGCGTCATATACTGTAAGTTAGAACTTACGCTACTTTAACACACACACACACACACACACACCCTGATATAATCTGACATCCCTAGATTTTCCTTATCAAATACCAATTAATGCATGTTTTTAGCCATGTTTTGTGCAAATGCAGGCGATAAAGCTGCGATCCTGGTCCCTATTATTGGGATAAATACAGATTAGCTGACGATACAAAACATATTTTGTAAGGTTTTCATTTAAACTGCCAGTTTTCTTTAAGCCCTAATAAACTAAGCGAGGAGCTCTCTGTCACGCTGCCCGTTTCCATGGCGACACCGGCAATATTCCCGGGTTTCCGGCCTGGCAGCTTCATTTTATCGGGATGTGTGGGCTGGTGTCAGGTGTGAAAGACAGTGGTATGGTCTCCCCCGAGTCGGCCGTGGTTCCCGCGGCGACAACTCGGATTAATGGAGAATAATTAGTCAACCCGCTGCGAGATAGGTGGCGTTTGTCACAGGGAGATACAGGAAGGAGACGGAAATGGAAGCGTGCGGGCGGTACCCGGGCGCCCACCGGATGTGTGATTGTAACACTCTCACTGCGGACGGATGGTGTGCCAGCTCTGGAGGAGGGATGGCGCGTGCCAGCCAAGCAGGATTAAAGTGCGGTCTACCTCACTCGCGTCTACATGGGAAGTGGCAAGTGAAGAGAAATGGGAATAATATCTAGACACACTGCATAGACATCCTGAAAGGAAGGAAATAGATGCTTCAGGCGTTTCCTAAAAATTGGTGCTGAAAAAAATTCCTCTTGCAGAGTGAGCGTTATACTCTGTGTCATGTTTTTTTTGGTTTGTACTCAAAATTCCCCATCAAGAGGAGCTTCTTCCATATCACGTGCTTCAGTGTTCCCAGGACAAAGCTAAGAACAATGGTAGTCCGTGGAACGCTCTCCCTGACCACCTGAGGGCACCACAGACTGTGGATGCTTTTTTTAAAAAAAAAGGCATAAAAACTAGAGATGTCCGATAAATGCTTTAGAATGTAATTGCCAAAGTTAGTTTGTGTCGAACCCCAAGATGCAGAGAAGGAGGCAGGGGTTGAATAGGGAAACATGATTTAATATAAATACTAAAACAAGAACAAACAAAAGGGGTACGACAAAAAGCGCGCATGGGGTGGATAAACAACTAAGAGAGCTAGCATGGGAGCTAGAAAACAAAAGGAACTTAGCATGGAAGCTAGCAAAAACACAAAGGGGCCTAGCGTGCAAGCTGACGGGTAGCGAGCAGGAAAACAGAAGTCGTACTTGTAATATGAAAACAAACTGGAAGCAGGGAACAAAAAACAGTAAGCTACAAACATCTAACAAATATAGCTTACCGCTACGCTGCAAAGACATGACAGGAGTGATGATACATGACAGAAGCGGCATGCAATACGTGACAATAATCCAGCAATGACTGGAGGAACAAAGCAGGTACAAATAGGATTGGGCTGATTGACACCAGGTGTGGCCAGGTGCCAATCAGCCGCATCTGAGGTTAAACACCGCCCTGGGAGAAACACAGAAAACAGACAAAATAAGAGCACTGACAGGAAATACTACACACACACACAGAGGAAACAAAGAACAATCCAGAGGGAAAAACTAAAACGTAGACAAACTGTCAGAGGGCAAGCCTGACAGTAATATCAGTTTTCGAAAAGTAAAATTTATGACTTTTATAATCTAGAAATGTTGGTCTTACTTAAACATGCACGCGTTCAGTTATTATACGGCTCTCACGGAAATACATTTTAAAATATTTGGATTCTTGGCTCTCTCGGCCAAAAAGGTTCCCGACCCCTGCATAAGAGTCTCAAAATGACGTCCTTAGGGTCCTTAGGGTCCGCAGGACCCTATTGAAACTGCTGTATTTTATTATTATTCCGCACATACACGCTGTAATTTGACCCCCTTAACATACTTCAAAACTCACCAAATTTGACACACACGTCGGTATAGCAAACCTTCCCAACATATTAAGCAACCAATCCCCCAAAATGAAAATTGCGCTCTAGCGCCCCCTAGGAAAAAATTACAGACAAAACTGCATGTAACTTCTGTTAGGAATGTCATAGCGACATGAAACAAAAACTCCTATGTAGGTCTGACTTAGACCCAATTTTCATACACTCACTTCTTTCAGCAAAAATCTACAGGAAGTTGGCAAAAACCTCTTCAAAATAAAATTTTCGCAAAAAATGCAATTTTTGCCCTTTTGCGCTGTAATTTGACCCCTTTAAAATGCTTCAAAAGTCACCAAACTTGGCGCACACATAAGGACTGGCGAATATTGCGATGTAATGAAAAAAATGAAACCCCAAAACTCAAAATTGCGCTCTAGCGCTATTTTTGAATAAAACACTGAAAAAAATGCTCCTAGGAAGAAAACACAGACAAAACTGCTTGTAACTTCCGGTAAGAATGTCGGAGAGACATGAAACAAAAACCTCTATGTAGGTCTCGCTTTGACCTACATTTCATAGATTGACCACCCCCAACAAAAATCAACAGGAAGTTTGCAATCCCCCCTTCAAAACAAAAGTTTCGTAAAAACCAGTCACCTTTCTTCAAACATTATCTCCTCTGAGTGCGTTTGTTGTTTTGGCTTCAAACTCGCACAGGAGAGAGATTGAACCCTTCTGATTAAAAGTGTGGAACAGAGTTTTGATAAGTTCTCACGTTTTGATTTGAAGCGCCTTCAAAGAACCCCTGTGCAAAGTCTCCTAAAAAATGTAATTTTTGCCTCTTTGAGCTGTTATTTGACCCCCTTAAAATGCTTCTAAACTCACCAAACTTGACACACACATCAGGTCTGGCAAAAATTGCGATCTGATGAAAAAACCTAACCTCAAAACGCAAAATTGCGCTCTACAGCCCCCCCTAGGAATACAACACGAAAAAACTGCTCCTAGGAAGAAAACACAGACAAAACTGCTTGTAACTTCCGGTAAGAATGTCGGAGAGACATGAAACAAAAACTCCTATGTAGGTCTGACTTAGACCCAATTTTCATACACTCACTTCTTTCAGCAAAAATCTCCAGGAAGTTGGTAAAAACCCCTTCAAAATAAAATGTTCGCAAAAAATGCAATTTTTGCCTCTTTGCGCTGTAATTTGACCCCTTTAAAATGCTTCAAAAGTCACCAAACTTGACACACACATCAGGTCTGGCAAAAATTGCGATCTAATGAAAAAACCTAACCTCAAAACTCAAAATTGCGCTCTACCGCCCCCCTAGGAATACAACACGGACAAACTGATCCTAGGAAGAAAACACAGACAAAACTGCTTGTAACTTCCGGTAAGAATGTCGGAGAGACATGAAACAAAAACTCCGATGTAGGTCTGACTTAGACCCAATTTTCATACACTCACTTCTTTCAGCAAAAATCTCCAGAAAGTTGGTAAAAACCCCTTCAAAATAAATTTTCGCAAAAAATGCAATTTTTGCCTCTTTGCGCTGTTATTTGACCCCCTTAAAATGCTTCTAAACTCACCAACCTTGACACACACATCAGGTCTGGCAAAAATTGCGATCTGATGAAAAAACCTGACCTCAAAACTCAAAATTGCGCTCTACCGTCCCCCTAGGAATACAACACAGACAAACTGCTCCTAGGAAGAAAACACAGACAAAACTGCTTGTAACTTCCGGTAGGAATGTCAAAGAGACATGAAACAAAAAACACTATGTAGGTCTCACTTAGACCTACATTTTAATAATTAACGTACTTTAGCAAAAATCAACAGGAAATTTGATATTTTCACTTCAATACAACTGCATTACTTTCACAATGCATTAGATTCTCAAAATAGTGGCTCCAAGGCATCTTCTAACGTGGGTCTCGGGGGCAGCAGCCAAAGGCAGACCCGACCAACGCTGCTTGCAGCTTTAATTATTATTATTATTATTATTATTATTATTCAGAAGCCTATCAGCAATGCATCAACTACTTTCCAGGGACATTTTCAGTTATTCTGGGCTCCAGATGGGGGAATTGCATTAAAAATATTTGCCGGATTACCATATTTTCCGGACATGCAACATGTATGCAGTGTAATCACCATGCAGAGAGGGTGTGTGTGGTATCGACTGAATCACGCTGCTGTGCGATACAACCGCTCTTGACCTTTTTTAAAAAGACCATGCACGCATTTTGTGTCATGATTGACCACGTGCGTCATCGATTCACCGAACACAGTCCGACACACTTGGCCGTTATCCCGATAACCAGACATTTGACTTCTCCCGAAATATCCATGCATGCGGGATTTTGAAACAAGTGCACGAGTGAACCGTAAAAGTGAGATAGAGGATAATGACCCTTTTCTTACACGAACGGCCATCTATACTGACATAATAGTCCTCAAGGGCCTCCTAAAAGGAAAATAAACATGCAAAATCAGGACATATGGCGTCATTAAAAACAACAGCTTGCGCGGGATGTTGCCATAGGAACACAAGCAAGCGGCGTCGTCGACCATAAAAAGATGGAAAGAACACTGAATACAACTAAATGCATGCATTTTTAAGTAAGACCAACATTTTTAGAGTATAATAAGTCTCTTATTCTTTTTAATAACATTGTTATTCTGAAGCTAACCAATAATAAATAAAAATGTCATGTCTGTTGATCATGTTTTTGTTTGGCCATGTGGACTCTTTAAGTTCCTGTTTTTTTCCACTCCCTTGTCTGGTTTCCTTGGTTACTCATTTTGTCCACCTGTCTCTGGTGGACAAAATGCCCGCTCACCTGCTTCCCGAGCACTAATCAGAGGCAGTATTTAAGCTCGTCTTTGCCAGTCAGTCGCCCTGTGCTGACTTGTTTCATGCCTTGCCATAGTTTCGTGCTTCATGCCATGCCAGGTACGTTTTGTTTGATTTATGTTCTTAGTCTGTTTATGCGTTAGCTTTGTTCTTTAGCCCAAGTTGTGCCTCCGCTGTGAGCGATTTTTGTTTGTATATTTTTTTTAGTTAAAATTAAATCATGTTTTTACCTAAATGCCATGTCCCGAGTAGTCCGTCTGCCTTCCTGGGAGAATGACCCCGCAGCAAGCTGCGACCCCCCCACCCCCATCGTGACATAAAATACTTCCTACCATCGATGCGACTTCTTGAACAGGTGCGGTAGAAAACGGATGGATGGATTTAAATGCATGAGAATGTTTTATTTTTTGCACAATATTTTTGGGACTGTGAATTCCAGCGGAATTATTCATAATTATCGCGTTAAGCAATGTCAGCTAAGATTTATCTGAGAGCCGGATGCAGTCATCAAAAGAGCCACATCTGGCTCTAGAGCCATAGGTTCCCTACCCCTTCATTTGATTAATTTGCCATTTAGTTTTGACAAACAAATATTCCTTTCCTCCGATTCCTCCCGAGGTTGCTTAAGATTTTATTGCCCAATCCATCAATGAATGTGCAAAACCCCAAACCAGTGAAGTTGGCACGTTGTGTAATTGGTAAATAAAGACAGAATACGATGATTTTCAAATCCTTTTCAACTTTATTTAATTGAATACACTGCAAAGACAAGATATGTAATGTTCAATCAATCAATCAATGTTTATTTATATAGCCCTAAGTCTCAAAGGACTGTACAAATCATTACGACTACAACATCCTCGGAAGAACCCACAAAAGGGCAAGGAAAACTCACACCCAGTGGGCAGGGAGAATTCACATCAAGGGGGACGCCAGTGACAATGCTGACTATGAGAAACCTTGGAGAGGACCTCAGATGTGGACAACCCCCCTCCCTCTAGGGGACCGAAACCGAATTCAGTTCAAAGCGGATCCAAGACAGCAGCGAGAGTCCCGTCCACAGGAAACCATCTCAAGCGGAGGTGGATCAGCAGCGTAGAGATGTCCCCAACCGATACACACCCATCCTGGGTCTCGACACTGGACAGTCAGTGCTTCATCCATGGTCATCGGACCGGACCCCCTCCACAAGGGAGGGGGGGACATAGGAGAAAAAAGAAAAGAAGCGGCAGATCAACTGGTCTAAAAAGGAGGTCTTTTTAAAGGCTAGAGTATACAAATGACTTTAAGGTGAGACTTAAATGCTTCTACTGAGGTAGCATCTCGAACACGAAATGTTCCAACTGAGAAACGTAACATTTTCTTTCTGCAAAAAAATCATTAACTTAGAATTTAATTGCAAAAAAGTTGGCACCGGGGCATTTTTACCACTGTGTTAAATGGCCTTTCCTTTTAACAACACTCAATAAACGTTTGGGAGCTGAGGAGACACATTTTTTAAGCTTTTCAGGTGGAATTCTTTCCCATTCTTGCTTGATGTACAGCTTAAGTTGTTCAATAGTCCCTTTTGTGGTATTTTAGGCTTCATATAGCGCCACACATTTTCAAAGGGAGACAGGTCTGGACTACAGGCAGACCAGTTTTGTATCCACACTCTTTTGATATGAACCCAACTGTTACAACACTTGTCTTGGCATTGTCTTGCTGAAATAAGCAGGGGCGTCCTTGGTAACGTTGCTTGGATGGCTCCAAAACCTGTATGTACCTTTCAGCATTAATGGTGCCTTCACAGATGTGTAAGTTACCCATGCCTTGGGCACTAATGCACCCCCATACCATCACACATGCTGGCTTTTCAACTTTGCGCCGAGTACAATCCGGATGGTTCTTTTCCTCTTTGGTCTGGAGGACACCATGTCCATAGTTTCCAAAAACAATTTGAATCGTGGACTCATCAGACCACAGAACACTTTTCCACTTTTCATCAGTCCATCTTAGATGAGCTCGGGCCCAGCGAAGCCGGCGGCACATCTGGGTGTTGTTGATAAATGGCGTAGTAGAGTTTTAACATGCACCTACAGATGTGGCGACCAACTGTAGTTACTGACTGTGAAGGACTCTGGCCGTCACCGTGTGGGTTGCATGGACCATTTAGGAAGGACATTGCATCGAGCAGGTTTGACTCTTTTATTTTTTCGAATAATGACTCGTCTGCGTCGATCGGGCCGCTTTTCAGCGGCTCCTCCTCCGCTGCTCGTCTCGGTCGGCTTTTCAGCTGCCGGTGATGTCGTCTTCCCCTGGGGTTAATTCTCTGATTGTTTGTGTTTTTCTTCTGCTGCAGTCTTGCGAACACTCCATCTCTTCCTCCCTCTCCACTTTTATATACTGAGAGTAGATAGGCAGATTGTTAGCCGGTGTGTTTGTCATGCACCTGATTTAGATCGCTGCAGCCTCTCCGTTCCGCTGCATTCGCCGCCTCCTGGCCGCCATCTTGAGCAGGGCCAAAGCGTGTCCCGCCCCGCCGTCGGCTCGTCGGCTCCACCTCTCCACACTGACTTCGGTTTTCTGAAGTGTTCCTGAGCCCATGCGGTGATACCCTTTACACACCGATGTCGCTTTTCGATGCAGTACCGCCTGAGGGGTCGAAAGGCCTGTGATATCATTGCTTACGTGCAGTTATTTCTCCAAATTCTCCAAACTTTTTGATATTACGGACCGTAGATGGTGAAATCCCTAAATTCCTTGCAATAGCTCGTTGAGAAATGTTACACTACGGCAGAAGGACTCATGTCAAGTGAGGGTGGAGGCATTACAGTATTTTATTATTATATTATATTTAATACATAGCCAATCTAATTGAGTTCTCCTGGGTTAATGTGGTGCGTCTTCCCTTTAGCTTGGAGATGCCGAGTCTCCACTTTGCTGAACTCCCAGTGACTTTGGAATGGCTCCTCCTCGGATTGACAGAGCATAAAATGTGGGTAGATCGAGCACAGCAGCGCTTAGGGACTTTTTCTTGTGTTTTAAAATAAAACAATAAAAAAACCAGAGGCACACATAGATTTCCATTTTCAAGCAACCTGGTGTCACAAGCCCTTTGTGTCTCCCCCGCTGCAGTTTGTTTTGCTTCAGATTGACACGAAAAGCCAATAGCATCAACATAGACGGCGCTCACTGCAGGTCTTAGTTTCTGCACCGTTTTAAATAACAACATCAGCTCTGCTTGGCTTACATCATAGTAAATTATTTTGTAAATAGAAATCAGCTCATTCTACATTAACCTTAAGCAAAATCCATGTTATGTTTTACTAAGGGGAGATGACGGCAACAGACACCAGGGAAAAGTATGTTCAATGATTTATTATATATATATGGTCAATATCTCTCTCCCTCTCTCTTTCTCTCTATAAATATATATATATATATATATATATATATATATATATATATATATATATATATATACATATATATATATATATATATAATCAAAACAAGCAATACTACTAAAATATAGAATGGAGTGTGTAACCAAAATACAAGCGTGTGTGGTGTGAGACTGTGTGTGTAATTAATTGTTGTGTGTTACTGTGATGTTGAAACGAGGAGAGGGAACAAGACAGGAAAACAGTACGAGGGGCAAGGCAGATGATCCAGGGCGCGAGAGAGACGTCAAGAGGTCCGAGTCCGAATTGGGGGTCGAGGATCGAGAAAGATAGATAGATAGATAGTACGTTATTGATTCCTTCAGGAGAGTTCCTTCAGGAAAATTAAAATTCCAGCAGCAGTGTTCAGAGATCAATTTTTTAAAAAAAGAAAAAAAAAAGTAAAAAGTAAATAATGGGGGTTTAAAAGGAAACAAAATAGACAAATATTACAAAAAGAATAAAAACAATGGGAATAACAATATAACAGTAAAAGAAGAATATAACAAGAAAAAGTAGGCAGTAGTGACCATGTTATGAAAACTGTTATTGTTTTGCATCCCTGGTCATCCTTTACCCCCTGCCCCCCGTCCCAGAGAGGAGTTGTACAGTCTAATGGCGTGTGGGACAAATGAGTTTTTGAGTCTATTAGTCCTGCACTTGGGATGAAGCAGTCTAGAACTGAACAAGCTCCTCTGGCTACTGATAACACTATGCAGAGGGTGACTGGCATCATCCAGGATGCTCACTAGTTTGTCAACAGTCCTTTTCTCTGCCACCGTCACCAGTGAGTCCAGTTTCATTCCGATTGTAGAACCGGCCCGCCTGATCAGTTTCTCAAGTCTGGAGCTGTCCTTCTTAGATGAGTCCAAGGTAGTCCAAATCATAAGGGAGCACGATGGTAAAGACTCGGGAAGGAAGGTATCCAACAAGGTCAACTAAGTTCCCGCCTGGATCCTTGGGTCCACTGGCCCTTTTTCCAGCTCGCCCTCATCAGTTCCTGATATGCAGATTGCAGATTGTCTGCAGACTTTTCGCTGCGTGGACGTGCTGCGCTCAGCGTGAGCGGGGGCGTGTCCAGGAGAGCAGCCAGAGAAGGAACTGTGACACTCAGTTGCAGGAGGGAAGCGGGTTTGAATCCGCGCCGTGACAGTCCATGAATGTAATGCAGGATTAATTCTCTAAATGTCTGATTACCAATAAATGTCTTTTTTGAGTTTCAGAGAATAATTCAGGAACTTTTAATGCAGCATTTAATGATATTGGACTAAATATACGGTATGGTCAATCCCCATTGTAGCCAATAAATGTGAGTAAACTGTACCTTACACAGGATTGTGTGTGGTCTCCCCCAAACCTTTACTGCTAGCTTAAAGTTGGCATTCTCCTTTGATTTTGGATCAACAATTGAAACACAAGTGACTGTTGTATTTATTAGATGTTAATATTTGACACTCAAATGCTGAGCTGTGTCAAAAACTGCATGAAATCACTCCTCCCGTTCCAAAATCTTGCAGTTAGCTTAAAGTTGACATTCTCCTCTGATTTTGGATCAACAATTGCAACAAAAGTGGCTCCTGTATGTAATAGATGTTAATTTTTGACACTGAAATAAACATTGGGCTGTGCCAAAATCTGCATAGTATCGCTCCTCTGACTCCAAACTCTTGCAATAAACTTGAAGTTGGCAATCTCCTCGGATTTTGGATCAACAATTGCAACAAAAGTGACTGTTGTATTTATTAGATGTTCATTTTTTACACTCAAATTAACATTGGGCTGTGCCAAAAACTGCACAGGATCGCTCCTCCAGCTCCAAACTCTGGCAGTTATCTTGAAGTTGGCATTCTCCTCTGATTTTGGATCGACAATTGCAATAAAAGTGACTGTTGTATGTATTAGATGTTAATATTTGACACTCAAATGCTGAGCTGTGTCAAAAACTGCATGAAATCACTCCTCCCGTTCCAAAATCTTGCAGTTAGCTTAAAGTTGGCATTCTCCTCTGATTTTGGATCAACAATTGCAACAAAGTGGCTCTTTTATGTAATAGATGTTCATTTTTGACACTGAAATAAACATTGGGCTGTGCCAAAATCTGCACTCCTGTGGCTCTAAACTCTTGCAGTTAGCTTGAAGTTGGCAATCTCCTCGGATTTTGGATCAACAATTGCAACAAAAGTGACTGTTGTATTTATTAGATGTTCATTTTTTACACTCAAATAAACATTGGGCTGTGCCAAAAACTGCACAGGATGCCTCCTCTAGCTCCAAACTCTGGCAGTTACCTTGAAGTTGGCATTCTCCTCTGATTTTGGATCGACAATTGCAATAAAAGTGACTGTTGTATATATGAGATGTTAATATTTGACACTCAAATGCTGAGCTTTGTCAAAAACTGCATGAAATCACTCCTCCCGTTCCAAAATCTTGCAGTTAGCTTAAAGTTGGCATTCTCCTCTGATTTTGGATCAACAATTGCAACAAAAGTGGCTCTTGTATGTAATAGATGTTAATTTTTGACACTGAAATAAACATTGGGCTGTGCCAAAATCTGCACGGTATCACTCTTCTGGATCCAAACTCTTGCAGTTAGCTTGAAGTTGGCAATGTCCTCGGATTTCGGATCAACAATTGCAACAAAAGTGACTGTTGTATTTATTAGATGTTAATATTTGACACTCAAATGCTGAGCCGTGTCAAAAACTGCATGAAATCACTCCTCCCGTTCCAAAATCTTGCAGTTAGCTTAAAGTTGGCCTGCTCCTCTGATTTTGGATCAACAATTGCAACAAAAGTGGCTCTTGTATGTAATGGATGTTATTTTTTGACACTGAAATAAACATTGGGCTGTGCCAAAATCTGCATAGTATCGCTCCTCTGGCTCCAAACTCTTGCAGTAAGCTTGAAGTTGGCAATCTCCTCGGATTTTGGATCAACAATTGCAATAAAAGTTACTGTTGTATTTATTAGATGTTCATTTTTTACACTCAAATAGGCATTGGGCTGTGCCAAAAACTGCACAGGATCGCTCCTCCAGCTCCAAACTCTGGCAGTTATCTTAAAGTTGGCATTCTCCTCTGATTTTGGATCAACAATTGCAATAAAAGTGACTGTTGTATTTATTAGTTGTTAATATTTGACACTCAAATGCTGAGCTGTGTCAAAAACTGCATGAAATCACTCCTCCCGTTCCAAAATCTTGCAGTTAGCTTAAAGTTGGCGTTTTCCTCTGATTTTGGATCAACAATTGCAACAAAAATGTCCCTTGTATGTAATAGATGTTTATTTTTGACACTGAAATAAACATTGGGCTGTGCCAAAATCTGCACAGGATTGCTCCTCCAG
Source organism: Nerophis ophidion (assembly GCF_033978795.1). Classification (NCBI taxonomy): domain Eukaryota; kingdom Metazoa; phylum Chordata; class Actinopteri; order Syngnathiformes; family Syngnathidae; genus Nerophis; species Nerophis ophidion. The sequence goes on along the minus strand of NC_084627.1, from coordinate 46,870,188 downwards.
CTCCAAACTCTGGCAGTTATCTTGAAGTTGGCATTCTCCTCTGATTTTGGATCGACAATTGCAATAAAAGTGACTGTTGTATTTATTAGTTGTTAATATTTGACACTCAAATGCTGAGCTGTGTCAAAAACTGCATGAAATCACTCCTCCCGTTCCAAAATATTGCAGTTAGCTTAAAGTTGGCCTGCTCCTCTGATTTTGGATCAACAATTGCAACAAAAGTGGCTCTTGTATGTAATGGATGTTATTTTTTGACACTGAAATAAACATTGGGCTGTGCCAAAATCTGCACTCCTCTGGCTCCAAACTCTTGCAGTAAGCTTGAAGTTGGCAATCTCCTTGGATTTTGGATCAACAATTGCAACAAAAGTGACTGTTGTATTTATTAGATGTTCATTTTTTACACTCAAATAGGCATTGGGCTGAGCCAAAAACTGCACAGGATCGCTCCTCCAGCTCCAAACTCTGGCAGTTATCTTGAAGTTGGCATTCTCCTCTGATTTTGGATCGACAATTGCAACAAAAGTGACTGTTGTATTTATTAGATGTTCATTTTTTACACTCAAATTAACATTGGGCTGTGCCAAAAACTGCACAGGATCGCTCCTCCAGCTCCAAACTCTGGCAGTTATCTTGAAGTTGGCATTCTCCTCTGATTTTGGATCAACAATTGCAATAAAAGTGACTGTTGTATTTATTAGTTGTTAATATTTGACACTCAAATGCTGAGCTGTGTCAAAAACTGCATGAAATCACTCCTCCCGTTCCAAAATCTTGCAGTTAGCTTAAAGTTGGCATTCTCCTCTGATTTTGGATCTACAATTGCAACAAAAGTGGCTCTTGTATGTAATGGATGTTATTTTTTGACACTGAAATAAACATTGGGCTGTGCCAAAATCTGCATAGTATCGCTCCTCTGGCTCCAAACTCTTGCAGTAAGCTTGAAGTTGGCAATCTCCTCGGATTTTGGATCAACAATTGCAACAAAGTGGCTCTTTTATGTAATAGATGTTCATTTTTGACACTGAAATAAACATTGTGCTGTGCCAAAATCTGGACTCCTGTGGCTCCAAACTCTTGCAGTTAGCTTGAAGTTGGCAATCTCCTCGGATTTTGGATCAACAATTGCAACAAAAGTGACTGTTGTATTTATTAGATGTTAATTTTTGACACTGAAATAAACATTGGGCTGTGCCAAAATCTGCACAGGATCGCTCCTCTGGCTCCAAACTCTTGCAATAAGCTTGAAGTTGGCAATCTCCTCGGATTTTGGATCAACAATTGCAACAAAAGTGACTGTTGTATTTATTAGATGTTCATTTTTTACACTCAAATAAACATTGGGCTGTGCCAAAAACTGCACAGGATCGCTCCTCCAGCTCCAAACTCTGGCAGTTATCTTGAAGTTGGCATTCTCCTCTGATTTTGGATCGACAATTGCAATAAAAGTGACTGTTGTATTTATTAGATGTTAATATTTGACACTCAAATGCTGAGCCGTGTCAAAAACTGCATGAAATCACTCCTCCCGTTCCAAAATCTTGCAGTTAGCTTAAAGTTGGCATTCTCCTCTGATTTTGGATCAACAATTGCAACAAAAGTGGCTCTTGTATGTAATAGATGTTAATTTTTGACACTGAAATAAACATTGGGCTGTGCCAAAATCTGCACGGTATCACTCTTCTGGATCCAAACTCTTGCAGTTAGCTTGAAGTTGGCAATCTCCTCGGATTTTGGATCAACAATTGCAACAAAAGTGACTGTTGTATTTATTAGATGTTCATTTTTTACACTCAAATAGGCATTGGGCTGTGCCAAAAACTGCACAGGATCGCTCCTCCAGCTCCAAACTCTGGCAGTTATCTTGAAGTTGGCATTCTCCTCTGATTTTGGATCGACAATTGCAATAAAAGTGACTGTTATATTTTTTAGATGTTCATTTATGACACTCTAATAAACGCTGGGCTGTGCCAAAAACTGCACAAGATAGCTCTTCCAGCTCTAAACTCTTGCAGTTAGCTTGAAATTGGCATTCTCTGATTTTGGAGCAACAATTGCATCAAATTGCCTTGTATTTACTAGATGTTAATTTTTGACACTCAAATAAACCCTGGGCAGGATTCATCCTCTAGCTCCATACTCTTGCAGTTACATTGAATTTGGTATTTTCCTCTGATTTTGGATCAACAATTGCAACAAAAGTTACTGTTGTATTTATTAGATGTTAATTTTTGACATTCAAATAAATGCTGGGCTGTGGCAAAAACTGCATAGGATCACTCTCCAGCTCTAAACTCTCTTAGTTAGCTTGAAGTTGGCTTTTTCCTCTGATTTTGGATCAACAATTGCAACAAAAGTCACTGTTGTATTTATCAGATGTTATTTTCGACACTCTAATAAATGCTGGGCAGGATTACTCCTCCCGCTCCAAACACTTGCAGTTAGCTTGAAGTTGGTATTCTCCTCTGATTTTGGATCAACACTTGCAAAAAATGTGACTGTTGCAGGTATTAGATGTTCATTTTTGACACTCAAATAAACATTGGGCTGTGCTTAAAACTGGACAGGATGCCTCCTACAGCTGTAAACTCTTGCAGTTAGCTTGAAGTTGGCATTCTCCTCGGATTTCGGAGCAACAATTACAACAAAAGTGACTGTTGTATGTATTAGATGTTAATTTTTGACACTCAAATAAACATTGGGCTGTGCTTAAAACTGGACAGGATGCCTCCTACAGCTGTAAACTCTTGCAGTTAGCTTGAAGTTGGCAATCTCCTCGGATTTTGGATCAACAATTGCAACAAAAGTGACTGTTGTATTTATTAGATGTTCATTTTTTACACTCAAATAAACATTGGGCTGTGCCAAAAACTGCACAGGATCGCTCCTCCTGCTCCAAACTCTGGCAGTTACCTTGAAGTTGGCATTCTCCTCTGATTTTGGATCGACAATTGCAATAAAAGTGACTGTTATATTTTTTAGATGTTCATTTGTGACACTCTAATAAACGCTGGGCTGTGCCAAAAACTGCACAAGATATCTCTTCCAGCTCTAAACTCTTGCAGTTAGCTTGAAATTTGCATTCTCTGATTTTGGATCAACAATTGCAACAAATTGCCTTGTATTTATTAGATGTTAATTTTTGACACTCAAATATACGCTGGGCAGGATTCATCCTCTCGCTCCAAACTCTTGCAGTTACCTTGAAGTTGGCATTTTCCTCTGATTTTGGATCAACAATTGCAACAAAAGTGACTGTTGTATTTATTAGATGTTAATTTTTGACATTCAAATAAATGCTGGGCTGTGGCAAAAACTGCATAGGATCACTCTCCAGCTCTAAACTCTCTTAGTTAGCTTGAAGTTGGCTTTTTCCTCTGATTTTGGATCAACAATTGCAACAAAAGTCACTGTTGTATTTATCAGATGTTATTTTTGACACTCTAATAAATGCTGGGCAGGATTACTCCTCCCGCTCCAAACACTTGCAGTTAGCTTGAAGTTGGTATTCTCCTCTGATTTTGGATCAACACTTGCAAAAAATGTGACTGTTGTAGGTATTAGATGTTCATTTTTGACACTCAAATAAACATTGGGCTGTGCTTAAAACTGGACAGGATGCCTCCTACAGCTGTAAACTCTTGCAGTTAGCTTGACGTTGGCATTCTCCTCTGATTTTGGATTAACAATTACAACAAAAGTGACTGTTGTATGTATTAGATGTTCATTTTTGATACTCAAATAAACATTGGGCTGTGCCAAAAACTGCACAGGATCCCTCTTCCAGCTCTAAACTCTTGTAGTTAGCATGAAGTTGACCTTCTCTTCTGATTTTGGATCGACAATTGCAACAAAAGTAACTTGTATTTATTGACACTTTAAAAAACGCTGGGCAGGATCACTCCTCACGCTCCAAACTCTTGCAGTTAGTTTGAGTTTGGCATTCTCCTCTGATTTTGGATCAACAATTGCAACAAAAGTGACTTGTATTTATTAGATGTTATTTTTGACACTCTATAAAACGCCAGGCCTGATCACTCCTCACGCTCCAAACTCTTGCAGTTAGCCTGAAGTTGGCATTCTCCTCTGATTTTGGATCGACATTTGCAACGAAGATGACCGTTGTATTTATTAAATGTTAATTTTTTTATACTAAAAATTTGGGCTGGAAAACACGGCATATGTTGGTGGAAATTAGAACCTCACCTCTAAAAATCTGATCCACCCATCCAAATGATCAGAATCCGGTTTCCCAATCACTTGGTGTATAAAATCAAGCACTTAGGCATGGAGAATTTTTGTACCAACATTTGTGAAAGAATGAACCGCCCTAAGGAGCTCAGTGATTTCCAGCGTGGGACCGTCAAAGGATGTCAAATATTCCAAACTCAACTGTCGGCTTTATTATACGAAAATGGAAAAGTTTGGGAACAACAGCAACCCAGCCACGAAGTTGTAGCCCACGTAAACTGACAGAGAGGGGTCAGCGACTGCAACATGTCCATAAAGACATGCATGACAGAGTCTGGTGTGGATGAACTTGACTGGCCTGCACAGAGTCCTGACCTGAACCCGATGGAACATCTTTGGCATGAATTCGAACGCAGACTGAAAGCCAGGCCCATCAGTATGTGACCTCACCAATGGTGGAAAATTCCTATAAACACACTCTGCAACCTTGTGGACAGCCTTCCCAGAAGAGTTGAAGCTGTAATAGCTACAAAAGGTCATATTGAACCCTATGGGTTAGGAATGGGATGGCACTTCAAATTCATATGTGAGTCAAAGCAGGTGGAAAAATACTTTTGGCATTACGGTGTGGCTACGAAATGAGGAGTCTGCCTTCTTGCTGAAATCGATACCGGCGAGGCCTTCGAGCGACAAGGCTGCATGGAAACATTCCGGACACTCGGTGGTTTAGTTCTGTGCTAATCAGGCAACATTTAGCCTAAATCGTGAGTGCTCAGGATTATATTACTTTGATGTGTTTTATAGACGCATTGTGATGCATACACACGCTCATGCATGCATGCATCGAGACATCCACAGGGTTCATGCCGTAATTACACATAAACATGCACGGACACACACACACACACACACACACATGATGTGGACCCACACAAGCACATAGCAGCACGACGATACTTTAGCTGATGACTTACGAGAACCAAGCAGAAAACGTGACGATATCATTTAGATCAGGGGTCTCCAACACGGTGACGCCCGTAAGGACCAGATGAGTCGCCCGCTGGCCTGTTCTAAAAATAGCTCAAATAGCAGCACTTACCAGTGAACCGCCTCTATTTTTTAAAATTGTATTTATTTACTAGCAAGCTGGTCTGGCTTTGCTCGACATTTTTAATTCTAAGAGAGACAAAACTCAAATAGAATTTGAAAATCCAAGAAAATATTTTAAAGACTTGGTCTTCACTTGTTTAAATAAATTCATTTACTTTGCTTCTTATAACTTTCAGAAAGACAATTTTAGAGAAAAAATACAACCTTAAGAATGATTTTAGAATTGTTAAACACATGTACCTTTTTACCTTTTAAATTCCTTCCTCTTCTTTCCTGACAATTTAAATCAATGTATTTTTTTTTAATTGTAAAGAATAATAAATACATTTTGATTTAATTCTTCATTTTAGCTTCTGTTTTTTCGACGAAGAATATTTTTGAAATATTTCTTCAAACTTATTATGATTAAAATAAAAAAAAAAGGTTCTGGTAAATCTAGAAAATCTGTAGAATCAAATTCAAATCTTATTTCAAAGTCTTTTGAATTTCTTTAAAAAAATGTTGTTCTGGAAAATCTAGAAGAAATAATGATTTGTCTTTGTTAGAAATATAGCTTGGTCCAATTTGTTATATATTCTAAGAAAGTGCAGATTGGATTTTAACGTATTTAAAACATGTCATCAACATTCTAAAATTAATCTTAATCAGGAAAAATTACTAATGATGTTCCATAAATTATTTTTTAAATGTTTTCAAAAAGATTCGAATTAGCTAGTTTTTCTCTTCATTTTTTTTCAGTAGAATTTTGAATTTTAAAGAGTCGAAATTGAAGATAAACTATGTTTCAAAATAAAATTGTCATTTTTTTTGTGTGTTTCTCCTCTTTTAAACCGTTCAATCATTTATTCTCTACAAAAAACTTTCCGTAAAATGAATTTTTTTTTTGACGGAATGACAGACAGAAATACCCATTTTTTATATATATAGATTTATTTATTAAAGGTAAATTGAGCAAATTGGCTATTTCTGGCAATGTATTTAAGTGTGTATCAAACTGGTAGCCCTTCGCATTAATCAGTAGCTCTTGGTTTCAAAAAGGTTGGTGACCCCTGATTTAGATGCAAGCAGATTACTGGACCCTTTGTGAAGGATATTCATTTTTAGAATCAATACTTATTCATGTATTCACAGGCAATTATTTTGAAAATAATCTATAACATCAGACATTTTACAGTTATGTTTGTTATTGTCTCATGAGAATATTTACCATTGTCTAATTGGTCAGAATAATGTTGTTTTCCTCATGGACTTTAACACAGGATTAATTATCACTCATTTCCTCGTAATCGACATAATGCTCAACAGTTTAGTGGTTATAATGACCATACCCACGGTAATAAATACCATACATGCTGTGTTGTAAATGCTGCGATTACCGCTTCTATTCAATTAACTGCTAATTGTATGTCATAATCGCCAAAAATAAAATAAAAATCGGACGATGAATGTCACATAACAAGAAAGTAGAGAAAAAGATGCTTATCGACAATGGGTCGGCAGAGTAGGAAGCGCGCAAATTTTCATGACTTATGCAGATCCCAAATACAGATCAGCAGGTACCAGAAGGTAGGAAAAGTTTATTTTGCATAATATTGCCCAAA
>NC_084627.1:46805786-46858286 GCF_033978795.1 Nerophis ophidion | reverse complement strand
CTCTCTGTCTGTCTGTCAGCTTGTCGGTCGGTCGGTCGTTCTGTCGGTCTGTCGGTCTGTCGGTCGGTTGGTCGGTCCCAACAACATTATGATTTCTACATTTTCCAAATGTGTTTGCTGGTCCGTCTATCTGTCTGTATGTCTGTCTCTCTGTCTGTCTGTCTGTCAGTCTGTCTGTCAGCTTATCGGTCGGTCGGTGTGTCGGTCGGTCGGTCGTTCTGTCGGTCGGTCCCAACAACATTATGATTTGAACATTTTCCGAATGTGCTTGTCGGTCTGTCGGTTGGTTGGTCGGTCCCAACAACATTATGATTTGAACATGTTCCGAATGTGCTTGTCGGTCTGTCGGTTGTCGGTTGGTCGGTCGGTCTGTCGGTTGGTTGGTCGGTCCCAACAACATCATGATTCGTACATTTTCCGGATGTGCTTGTCGATTGTCGGTCGGTCGGTCCCAAGAACAATATGATTCGTACATTTTCCGAATGTGCTTGTCGTTCTGTCGGTTGGTCGGTCGGTCCCAACAACATTCTGATTTGTACATTTTCCGAATGTGCTTGTCGGTCTGTCGGTTGTCGGTTGGTCGGTCGGTCTGTCGGTTGGTTGGTCGGTCCCAACAACATTATGATTTGTACATTTTCCGGATGTGCTTGTCGATTGTTGGTTGGTCGGTCCCAACAACATTATGATTCGTACATTTATCGAATGTGCTTGTCGTTCTGTTGGTTGGTCGGTCGGTCCCAACAACATTATGATTTGTACATTTTCCGGATGTGCTTGTCGGTCTGTCGGTCGGTCGGTAGGCCGATCCCAACAATATTATGATTTGTACATTTTCCGAATGTGCTTGTCGGTCTGTCGGTTGTCGGTTTGTCGGTCCCAACAACATTATGATTTGTACATTTTCCGGATGTGCTTGTCGGTCTGTCGGTCGGTCGGTAGGCCGATCCCAACAATATTATGATTTGTACATTTTCCGAATGTGCTTGTCGGTCCGTCGGTTGTCGGTCGGTCGGTCCCAACAACATTATGATTTGTACATTTTCCGAATGTGTTAGTCGGTCTGTCGGTTGTTGGTTGGTTGGTCGGTCTGTCGGTCAGTCCCAACAACATTATGATTTGTACATTTTCCGAATGTGCTTGTCGGTATGTCAGTCTGTCGGTTGGTCCCAACAAAATTATGATTTGTGCATTTTCCGAATGTGCTTGTGGGTCTGTCGGTTGTCGGTCGGTCGGTCCCACAACATTATGATTTGTACATTTTCCAAATGTGTTAGTTGGTCGGTCAGTTGTCGGTTTGTCGGTCTGTCTGTCGGTCGGTTGGTTGGTCAGTCCCAACAACATTATGATTTGTACATTTTCTGAATGTGTTTGTCGGTCTGTCGGTCTGTCGGTCGGTCGGTCCCAACAACATTTTGATTTGTACATTTTTCCGAATGTGCTTGTTTTATTTCCAAACAAAATATCTGAGGTTGTCTTTATTTTAAATTTATTGCGCCTTGATTTTACCAGTCCGACCCACTTGGGAGTAAAATTTTCTCCACGTGGCCCCCCCATCTAACATGAGTTTGACGCCCCTGATCTACATTATTGTTATTTTTAACAGTGTGGGTGGAAAACTTCTTCGGAAATCATAAGTCAAGCACATATTTGTCATTATTATTTTTATTGTAACAAAAAAAAGGTTGAAATGTATGAAATTATTATATTTGTTGCATTATTAGATAATATTACATTTTAAAAATATATGCAACTGCATGCAATTATATGTATTTTTTCCCTGTCAAAATGGAAAGAACTAATACATTTTGTAAAGTTCTTCCTGTCAGAGTTAGTTGGTGTTGAACCCCAAGATGCAGAGACAGAGGCAGGCATAGAATACGAAAACATGATTTAATTAAAACTAAACAAGAACAAACAAAACGCACGCACGTGGGCGGGATAACAAACTAAGGGAGCTAGCACTGGAAGCTAGAAAACAAAAAGGAACTTTAGCATGGAAGCTAGTGGATAACAAACTGAAAAACTGTAATGCTGACAGAAACAGCTTACCGCTACGACGACCAGGACAAAATGTAGCATGACAGGTAGCAGCTGTAACAAAACGACACGACAGGTGGCACGACGAGAGTGATGTGCGGCAACGACAATACACGTCCGAACGACGATACAATGATCCAGCAACTGACACAAGACAAAGCAGGTACAAATAGGAGCGGGCTGATTGGCAACAGGTGTGGCCAGGTGCCAATCAGCCGCAGCTGAGGAGGAACACAGCGCTCAGGGAACAAGACATAAAGCTGACAAAATAAGGATATACTAAACACAGAGGAATCAGACAAATGCAGAGGAAAAAAACTAAAACATAGACAAACTGTCAGGGGAAAGCCTGACACTTCCAAAGCTTTTGCAGGCCAGATCTGAGTTCGACACCTTTGATCTATGACTTTCCTAGCATTGTTCCCCTTCATATAATCCTTCTAACACACACTGGGAAGTATTAATATAATATTTAATACTCCTAATAAAGTATTAAGTGGTGGTTTGTCGTGATGTTGACTTTTGCTTGATTTTTCAAACTCTTTTTGCCTCTTTTGTGCTGCAGATCAGATACATGCAGGTGAGTGATGCTGTGCTTGTGACTCATCCTTTCGTCCTCCATTACTACTGTTTAAAAAAAATAATAATAATAAATGAGAGGGTGGTATCCCACGGGGGGGGGTTGCCAATTAGTTGGATAATTAGCTGTACAAGGCAGCTGGTCCAAAGTCTGACTCATGCCCAGCTGTGACATCAGATGACGACGACCAGGCCACAATATAATTCACCTAAGGAAAATAAACATGACTATAGTGCCTTGCTGTTAACACGTCATGCATTTAGAAACGTAGAAACATGGATAGCTAAACACACTGTGGCATTTTAGCAAGGCTGATCTTGTATAATTTCGATATCAATATATACAAAACCCAAAACCAGTGAAGCTGGCACGTTCTGTAAATGGTAAACAAAAACAGAATACAATGATTTGCAAATCTTCTTCAACGTATATTCGATTAAATAGACTGCAAAGACAAGATATTTAACGTTCGAACTGGTAAACTTTGTTATTTTTTGCAAATATTAGCTCATTTGGAATTTGATGCCTGCGGCGTGTTTCAAAAAAGCTGGCACAAGTGGCAAAAAAGACCCAATATGTTGAGGGATACTCATCAAACACTTATTGGGAACATCGCCCATGGTGAACGGGCTAATTGGGAACAGGTGGGTGCCGTGATTGGGTGTAAAAGCAGCTTCCAGGAAATGCTCAGTCATTCGCAAACAAAGACGGGTCGACAGTCACCACTTTGTGCACAAATGCGTAAGCGAATTGTTTAATAACAACATCTATTGCAAGGAATTTAGGGATTTTACCATCTACGGTCCGTAATATCATCAAAAGGTTCAGATAATCTGGAGAAAACCGAAAACCAACATTGAGTGCTTATGCCCTTCGATGCCTCAGTCGGTACTGCATCAAAAAGCGACATCGGTGTGTAAAGGATATCACCACATGGGCTCAGGAACACTTAAAAAAAAACACTGTCCGTAACTGCAGTTTGTCGCTACATCTGTAAGTGCAAGTTAAAACTCTACTATGCAAAGCCGAAGCCATTTATCAACAACACCCAGAAACGCTGCCGGCTGATGCAAAGTGGAAAAGTGTTCTGTGGTCTGTTGAGTCCACATTTCAAATAGTTTTTTGGGAAACTGTGGACGTTATGTCCTCTGGGCCAAAGAGTAAAAGAACCGTCAGGATTGTTATAGGAGCAAAGTTGAAAAGCCAGGATCTGTGATGGTATGGGGGTGTATTGGTGCCCAAGGCATGGGTAACTTACACATCTGTGAAGGCACCATTAATGCTGAAAGGTACATACAGATCTTGGAGCAACGTAAGCAACGTTATCATGGACACCCCTGCTTATTTCAGCAAGACAATGCCAAGCCACGTGTTACAACAGCGTGGCTTCATAGTAAAAGAGTGCGGGTACTAGACTGGCCCGCCTGCAGTCCAGACCTGTCTCCCATTGAAAATGTGTGAAATACGACAACGGAGACCTCGGACTGTTGAACAACTTAAGCTGTACATCAAGCAAGAATGGGAAATAATTCCCCCTGAAAAGCTTCAAAAATGTGTCTCCTCAGTTCCCAAACATTTACTGAATGTTGTTAAAAGGAAAGGCCATGTAACACAGTGGCGAACATGCCCCTGTGCCAACTTTTTTGCAATGTGTTGCTCAGCCTGTTCAGTCTTATTTGCCACTTGTTCCAGCTTTTTGAAACATGTCGCAGGCATCAAATTCCAAACGAGCTAATATTTGCAAAAAATAACAAAGTGCACCAGTTCGAATATTTACTATCTTGTAGGGGTGTAACGGTACGTGTATTTGTATTGAACCGATTCGGTACGGGGGTTTCGGTTCAGTTCGGAGGCGTACCGAACGACACGAACGGTAATGGCAAGCGGAGTAACGGAGGAACTTGAACATGCAATCTACTAATAAAAGTTTCAATCAATCAAAAAAACTAGCAACGACTGGGCTATGATAGACTGATTATACCTCCTCTTTTCACCGGACATGTCCTCTTTCGCTGGGCTGTCCGGGTGGAGTTTCTTAAATGCCTCAAATGTCCGGCATTTTAAGTTAGGGTTGCGTGTATTTTCAATGTATGTTCAAGGTTAAGAAGAGGGTTCAAAACAAGACAATTTGTGCACACAGCAGCATTGGTGAGGGAGGGACAGAGACAGACAGAGCGAGAGAGTTATGATAAACATGCATGTGTCGCCAGGCTCTGATTTAATTTTTTTAATATCTATAGCAGGGGTGTCAAAAGTGTGCCCCGGAGGCCATTTGCGGCACACACCTAATGTTTTAAAGGGGAACATTATCACAATTCCAAAAGGGTTAAAACCAATAAAAATTGAGTTCCCAGTGGCTTGTTGTATTTTTTGAAGTTTTTTTCAACATTTTACTGGTCTCGGAATATCCCTAAATAAAGCTTTAAAGAGCCTTATTTTCGCTATCTTCGAAACCACTATCCATTTCCCTGTGACGTCACACAGTGCTGCCAATGTAAACAAACAATGGGAATACCACAGCAAGATATAGCGACATTAGCTCGGATTCAGACTCGGATTTCAGCGATTTAAGCGATTCAACAGATTACGCATGTATTGAAACAGATGGTTGGAGTATGAAAGTATTGAAGAAGAAACTGAAGCTATTGACGCTATTCATAGCCATAGCATGGCCGAATAGCTGCGTTAGCATCGCCGGTAAAATGTTGCGGACCAAACGATCAGGACTTTCGCATCTTTTGACACTGGAGCAACTTAAATCCTTCGATTGGTAAGTGTTCGTTTCGCATTAAATGTGGGTGGAAGGAAACGTAATATAGTTGCAAATAAATCTGCAGGTTATCCATACATCTCTGTGCCATGTCTGCTTTAGCACCGCCGGTAAATAGCATGTTAGCATCGATTAGCGTAGCATGTTAGCATCGATTAGCTGGCAGTCAACATCAACAAAACTCACTTTTGTGATTTCGTTGACTTTATCGTTGCAAATGCATCTGCAGGTTATCCATACATCTCTGTGCCATGTCTGCTTTAGCACCGCCGGTAAATAGCATGTTAGCGTCGATTAGCGTAGCATGTTAGCATCGATTAGCTGGCAGTCACGCCGCGACCAAATATGTCTGATTAGCACATAAGTCAACATCAACAAAACTCAACTTTGTGATTTCGTTGACTTTATCGTTGCAAATGCATCTGCAGGTTATCCATACATCTCTGTGCCATGTCTGCTTTAGCACCGCCGGTAAATAGCATGTTAGCGTCGATTAGCGTAGCATGTTAGCATCGATTAGTTGGCAGTCACGCCGCGACCAAATATGTCTGATTAGCACATAAGTCAACATCAACAAAACTCAACTTTGTGATTTCGTTGACTTTATCGTTGCAAATGCATCTGCAGGTTATCCATACATCTCTGTGCCATGTCTGCTTTAGCACCGCCGGTAAATAGCATGTTAGCGTCGATTAGCGTAGCATGTTAGCATCGATTAGCTGGCAGTCACGCCGCGACCAAATATGTCTGATTAGCACATAAGTCAACATCAACAAAACTCAACTTTGTGATTTCGTTGACTTTATCGTTGCAAATGCATCTGCAGGTTATCCATACATCTCTGTGCCACGTCTGTCATCGCCGGTAAAATGTGGAGACACTCTGGTACATTCAATGGGGGTCTGGCGGCAGACACTTTGGCATCTTGGGGCCAGTGGTGCAACTTGAATCCCTCCCTGTTAGTGTTGTTACACCCTCCGACAACACACCGACAAGGCATGATGTCTCCAAGGTTCCAAAAAATAGTCGAAAAAACGGAAAATAACAGAGCTGAGACTCGGTGTTTGTAATGTGTTGAAAATGAAAATTGTGAGTGTGTTACCTCGGAGACGTCACATTCTGACGTCATCGCAAAAAGAGCGATAAACAGAAAGGCGTTTAATTCGCCAAAATTCACCCATTTAGAGTTCGGAAATCGGTTGAAAAAATATATGGTCTTTTTTCTGCACCATCAAGGTATATATTGACGCTTACATAGGTCTGCTGATAATGTTCCCCTTTAAAGGCCCATGGCACATTCTAAAAATACTATTAAAATAAACAAAAGTGAAATAAAAAAGCTTAAAGGCTAAATGTATTTTAGAAAAAGTTGCAACGTTGTCTAATTAACAAAGCTGTTTTTTTTTTTCTTTCAAACTGTCATTGCTCAAAACATAATCCATCCATCCATCCATTTTCTACCGCTTATTCCCTTTTGGGGTCGCGGGGGGCGCTGGCGCCTATCTCAGCTACAATCGGGCGGAAGGCGGGGTACACCCTGGACAAGTCGCCACCTCATCGCAGGGCCAACACAGATAGACAGACAACATTCACACACTAGGGCCAATTTAGTGTTGCCAATCAACCTATCCCCAGGTGCATGTCTTGGGAGGCGGGAGGGGCCTATCCCCAGGTGCATGTCTTTGTAAGTGGGAGGAAGCCGGAGTACCCGGAGGGAACCCACGCAGTCACGGGGAGAACATGCAAACTCCACACAGAAAGATCCCGAGCCTGGATTTGAACCCAGGACTGCAGGAACTTCGTATTGTGAGGCAGACGCACTAACCCCTCTGCCACCGTGAAGCCCTAATGCATAATATTGAATCCAAATCCATGTTATTATGAATTATTGACCTATCCAAGTTTCTGATTACTTCACATGAAAATATTTTTGGTGGAAGATTTAGCAAATTTGTTAAATAAATAATCAAAAAATGTATATTTTCTTTTTTTTCTTAATGAACCGAACCATGACCTCTGAACCGAGGTACGTACCGAACCGAACTGTTTGTGTACCGTTACACCCCAACTATCTTGTCTTAGCAGTGAATTCAATTGAATATAAGTTGAAAAGGATTTGCAAATCATTGTATTCTGTTTTTATTTACCAAAATTACACAACGTGCCAACTTCACCAGATTTGGGTTTTGTAAGTGAGTTTGCTCATGAAGATTATTTATGGAAGCTACATTAATACATCAGCATTTTGACACAGTTGTAGTTAGTTTTGTCAGGAATATTATTGCCTGGGAGGCTTCATATTAATGACCTAATTATTTACACCGGGAATTATCACCACATCCACCATATTGCCTGTTAAAGTTGGAGACAGGAGCTCATCAATCAATTTTGTACTTCTTGTAACTGTGGAATGACTCTGACTGATTATTCATGACTTGTGTCGTAGAAAATGGGAATGACGGAGGACGACAAGAGGAATTGTTGTTTAGTGGAGATCCAGGAGACTGAGGCCAAGTATTATAAAACCCTTGAAGATATTGAGAAGGTGAGTGTGGAAATATTGCCACAGTATATTATATATATGTTTATAAAACTGTTTAAACTGATCAACACATCAACTTTCTACAAAAACTGTCCACTTACACTTTTGCGGGACTTTTTCCCATTACCCGCAATCACTATGTGAGACAAAAAAACAAGTATTTCCTTTTTTTGTACGTTCTAAAGAGTGAAAAACTGTTAGTACAAGGTGGTTACCAATGCATGTATTTGAGATTCATCTAACCCAGTGGTCCCTTGCGGCTCGATTGGTACCGGGCCGCAGAATAATTTTTAAATATATATATTTTTTAAATTAATTTATGCATTTTTTTTTTTTTATTAAATCAACATAAAAAACAAAAGTCCCACTCTCCTTTGTGGAGGGGGTCCGGTCCGATCCGGTGGCCATGTACTGCTTGCCTGTGTATCGGCTGGGGACATCTCTGCGCTGCTGATCCGCCTCCGCTTGGGATGGTTTCCTGCTGGCTCCGCTGTGAACGGGACTCTTGCTGCTGTGTTGGATCCGCTTTGGACTGGACTCTCGCGACTGTGTTGGATCCATTATGGATCGAACTTTCACAGTATCATGTTAGACCCGCTCGACATCCATTGCTTTCCTCCTCTCCAAGGTTCTCATAGTCATCATTGTCACCGACGTCCCACTGGGTGTGAGTTTTCCTTGCCCTTATGTGGGCCTACCGAGGATGTCGTAGTGGTTTGTGCAGCCCTTTGAGACACTAGTGATTTAGGGCTATATAAGTAAACATTGATTGATTGATTGATTGATACACTTGCAATTAGTGCACCAACCCAAAAAACCTCCCTTTTTCATGACAAAAATGAATAATAAAAAAAAATCAATAAATAAGCACTCTAGCACTGACTGGAGGAACAAAGCAGGTACAAATAGGAATCGGGCTGATTGACACCAGGTGTGGCCAGGTGCCAATCAGCCGCAATTGAGGGGGAAACAAAGCACTCAGGGAGACAAACAGGAAGCGGAACCAAAATAAGAGTGCTGACAGGAACTAAGGAGAGGAAATACTAAACACACACAACTAAAACACAAACAAACTGTTAGTGGCAAACCTGACACATATGTTTAATGTACTCTAAGATTTTTTTTGTTAAAATCAAGCCATTTTTTGCATCTTTTTTTGCAAAAGTATCGAAATACAATTTGTAGCTAAAGTAGATTTTTGGTTTTGTCAAGGGAAATACGAACTAACCGCAGAGTCACTTCCCTTTCCAGGTTACGCTCTTTCCTTCTTTGGCGGTAGGCTTCTCTCTCTTTGACCAGAGTGTGCTGTGACTTGTGCGTGTGTGGCCCTCTTCGCTATTGGCAGCCAACAAATGTCACTGGAAGAGATCAATAATGGTTATTATTAGATGGCACGCGGCATGAGAAGCTGGTCCCCTGGGCTTTGGCGCATCTCTCTCTCACTCACACACACACACACACACACACACACACGGTCATTAACATCCACATAACTACGTTCACTCAGACAATCTAACAAGATCCAATGCAGGAGATTTATATTAATAATAAATATGCCTTTCAGGCGTACTTAACATGGTCCACGTGTGTGTGATCATTTGGAATGTGATGCCGGCAACATGTTTCAAAAAAGCTGGCACAAGTGGCAAAAAAGACTGAGAAAGTTGAGGAATGCTCATCAAACGCTTATTTGGAACATCCCACAGGTGAACAGGCTGATTGGGAACAGGGGGGTGCCATGATTGGGTATAAAAGCAGCTTCCATGAAATCATTCACAAACAAGGATGGGGCGAGGGTCACCGCTTTGTCAACAAATGCATGAGCAAATTGTCCAACAGTTTAGGTACAACATTTCTCGACGAGCTATTGGAAAGAATTTAGGGATTTCACCATCTACGGTCCGTAATATCATCAACGCTCTCCCTGACCACCTGAGGGCACCTAAGACTGTGGATGCTTTTAAAAATATGCTTTTTTATAGATATGCATGCTGGTTCTAACTATTTGGCTGTTTCTATTTTTTATATTTATTTTTATTATATTTTTATTATTATTATTATTATTTTTTTTTACACTGTGGCACTTTGAGGTTGTTTGCTCAACGTAAAGTGCTTTTTTTAGTAATACAATCTATTATTATTATTATTATTATTATTATTAATAATATTATTATTATTATTATTAAAAGGTTCAAAGAATCTGGAGAAACTGTATGTCAGCAATGCCCGTGACCTTCGATCCCGTCGGAAAAAAAACACGACATCAGTGTGTGAAGGATATCACCACACTGGCTCAGGATCACACACAGACAGACACACACAAAAACACACACACAATTACACTCACAGCTCACACACACACACACAAACACACAAACACACACACACACACACACACACGCACACACACACACACAAGTACACTCACAGCTCAAACACACACAGTCACAGCTCACACACACACAAATGCACACACAGACACACTCACTGCTCACACACACACAGACACACACACACACACACACACACACACACACACACACACACTCACACAGAGACACACACACACACAGACACACACACGCAAATACACACACAAATACACTCACTGCTCACACACACACACTCACTGCTCACACACACACACACAAATACACTCACAGCTCACACACACACAAATACACTCACAGCTCACACACACACACACACACACACACAGTCACAGTCACAGCTCACACACACGCACATGCTCATACACACACTCACTGCTCTCACACACACACACACACACACACACACACACACACACACACACACACACACACACACACAGTCACAGCTCACACACACACACACATGCTCATACACACACTCACTGCTCACACACACACATGCTCATACACACACAGTCACAGCTCACACACACACACACACAGTCACAGCTCACACACACACACACACACACACATGCTCATACACACACACACACACACACACACACACACACACATGGTCATTAACATCCACATAACTAGGTTCACTCAGACAATCTAACAACATCCAATGCAGGAGATTTTTATTAAGAATAAATATGCCTTTCAATCGTACTTAACATAGTCAGCGTGTGTTTAAACGTACAGATATCGAACCATGGACGTTCCCTGCGACGCAAACCCTCTCCGTCAAGCCTCCACGCCCCCATTTTATTCAGGAGGCCTGGCGAAGATGGGCGCTCACTGCTAACACATCAGTTTTTTATATGTCGGCAGATTTTGTCCGCAAGGTGATGGAGGGAAACAAATCAGGCGCTCGGCTAATTTCATTAAAGCAAATGTGTGCCCTGTGTTCCCTGCATGGCCCCAACACCAACCTAAATGAGAATAAACACCCTCCTTATGATCATAGGACTCGTTAAGCTTAATTGAGTTGGGGTTAATAAAGCCTTCAGTGCTTTGGTGTTGATCTATTTGTTGTTATTATGATGATGGAATGTGACAGCCATAAAGTTGTAGCATGGGCAGGTTTTTTTTTTTTTTCCTTATCAGGATACGTAAGTGAAATAAATGTACAAAAGCCCAAACCTGTGAAGTTGGCCCGTTGTGTAAATCGTAAATAAAAGGGCATGACGTCCACAGTTTCCAAAAACAATTTGAAATTTGGACTTCTAACACCACAGAACACTTTTCCACTTTGCATCAGTCCATTTTAGAGGAGCTCGGGCCCGGCGAAGCCGGCGGCGTTTCTGGGTGTTGTTGATAAATGGCTTTGGTTTTGAATAGTAGGGTTTGAACTTGCACTTACAGATGTAGCGACAAACTGTAGTTACTGACAGTGGTTCTCTGAAGTGTTCCTGAGCCAGTGTGGTGATATCCTTTACACACTGATGTCGTTTTTTTTTTTTTTACTGGATCGAAGGTCACCGGCATTGCTTACTTACATTTTCTCCAGATTCTCTGAACCCCTTGATAATAATAATAATACTAATAATAATAATAATGATAATAATAATAATAATATATTTTGTTTGTAAAAAAGCACTTTACGTTGAACTAACAACCTCAAAGTGCCACAGTGTAAAAAAATAGTAATAATAATAAAAAGATAATACAAATAAATAAAATATAAAACTACAAACAGCCCAATAGCTGGAACCAGCATGCACATCTATAAAAAGCCTTTTTTTAAAAAGCATCCACAGTCTGTGGTGCCCTCAGGTGGTTAGGGAGAGCGTTGATGATATCACGGACCGTAGATGGTGAAATCCCTAAATTCTTTGCAATAGCTCGTTGAGAAATGTTGTACCTAAACTGTTGGACAATTTGCTCACGCATTTGTTGACAAAGCGGTGACCCTCGCCCCATCCTTGTTTGTGAATGACTGAACATTTCATGGACTCAACTTTTATACCCAATCATGTTCCCAAAAAGCCTTTTTACCTGTGCGATGTTCCAAATAAGTGTTCGATGAGCATTCCTCAGCGTTCTCAGTCTTTTTTGCCACATGTGCCAGCTTTTTTGAAACATGTTGCCGGCTCCAAATTCCAAATGAGTTAATATTAGCAAAAATAACACAATTTACCAGTTCGAATGTTAAGTATATTGTCTTTGCAGTCTATTCAATTGAACATAATTTAAAAAGGATTTGCAGACCTTTGTATTCTGTTTTTATTTATGATTTACACAACGTGCCGACTTCATTGGTTTTGGGTTTTTTTCAGTATATGCAAAAAAAAAAGTAACCGTTTTCTCAATGACTGTTTCCCCCTGAAGAACTACATGATCCCGCTGAGACACATCTTGAGTCCGCAGGACATGGAGGCGATCTTCGTTAACCTGGAGGTGAGTGCACTGTACAGTACACCTGGATCTGAGGAGGAATACATGAGAATAATCAGTTAAAGTAATTTTTTTTAAATCTTTTAGATGGAAAGTGTAGCTGCCATTATGATGTACAGTCTTGTTTTTTAATGACCGTAAGTCTTCAACTATACAAAGTATTTCAATGGTTAGAATCTGCATTTTTGCATGATATACTAGTGACTATGGTAAGTAATCTAAGATCCCTCTGGTCTGGCCCCATGGTGGATTATTTTGCAATTAAAATAAGCAGAGGGACCAAGTCCGTAACATGCAAGATTATTCGTTTGGGCACCTAATTTCACGAAATGATACTGGAGAAAACAGACTTTGTGACACGAAAAATCTGTCCATACGATATCTGATAGGTACTGTAGGGGTGTAACGGTACACCAAAATTTCGGTTCAGAACGTACCTCGGTTTAGAGGTCACGGTTCGGTTCATTTAAGGTACAGTAAGAAAACAACCAAATATAATTTTTTTGGTTTGGACCAGTTGATCTGCCGTTTCTTTTCTTTTTGTCCTATGTCCCACTCTCCCTTGTGGAGGGGGTCTGGTCCGATCCGGTGGCCATGTACTGCTTGCTTGTGTATCGGCTGGGGACATCTCTGCGCTGCTGATCCGCCTCCGCTTGGGATGGTTTCCTCCGCCTCCGCTTGGGATGGTTTCCTGCTGGCTCCGCTGTGAACGGGACTCTCGCGACTGTGTTGGATCCAATATGGATTGAACTTTCACAGTATCATGTTAGACCCGCTCGACATCCGTTGCTTTCCTCCTCTCCAAGGTTCTCATAGTCATCATTGTTACCGACGTCCCACTGGGTGTGAGTTTTTCCTTGCCCTTATGTGGGCCTACCGAGGATGTCGTAGTGGTTTGTGTTGTGGTTTGTGCAGCCCTTTGAGACACTAGCGATTTAGGGCTATATAAGTAAACATTGATTGATTGATTGATTGATTGATTGATTGATTGATTGATTGATTGGTTATTTATTTACCAAATTTGCAAAATCTTCCACCAATAATATTTTTCCAAGTGGAATATTTGATGTGAAATCAATGGGAACTTTGGATAGGTCAATAATTCATCATAACACCGATTTTGATTCAATATTATGTTTTGAGCAATGACAGTTTAAAAGAAAAAAAAACAGCTTTATTTTATTAGCCAACATTACAACTTTTTTAAAATTACATTTAACTTTTAGGCTTTTTTATTTCACTTTTGTTATGTTGTTTTTTATTTTAATGGTGTGTTTAGAATGTGCCGTGGGCCTTTAAAACATTAGATGTGGGCCGCAAATTGCCTCCGGGGCACACTTTTGACAGCCCTGCTATATATAATAAAATATAAAATCTGATAAATCTATGGAGAAAAGCAGAGCCTGGCGACGCATGCGCATTTATCATAACGCACTCTCTGCCCCACCCTCATGAATGCTCCAGCATGCATAATTTTTTTTGTTTTTAACCCCTTCTTAATCCCAAACGTACATTGAAAATACACACAACCCTGACTTAAAATGCCAGACATTTAAGGCATTTAAGAAACTCCACCCGGACAGCCCCACAAAAGAGGACATATCTGGGGAAAAGAGGAGGTCGTTGCAAGCATGCCTTGTCTTGTGCCTCGGTGTGCATTGTTTACACAACGTGCGGTACGCACCTTAAAATGTCCCTGTGGGAACTTGTTCGGTACACCTCCGAACCGAACCGAAACCCCTGTACTGAAACGGTTCAATACGAATACACGTACCGTTACACCCCTACTGATAGGGTATGTGGTAACTAGGGCAATGTTTTGGCAAAGACTTAAGTCGAAAACTGAAGCATATAAAAATCAGGGCGTACGAAAAGCAATCTTAGAAATTACATGGTTCTATTGCAGGCTCCGACAATTATTTTGACTCGGGGGGCCAAATTCAGAGGAAAAAAATGTGCCTGTATATCGGATTTTTAGGAACACAAACGCAAAATGTCACAATAATGTCTGATTGAATGCTAAAATCTGAATTTTAATTATTTTTACTGAATGAGACACCCAGAATGTACATTTAAAAAAAAAATGTGCGGTTTACAATATTAACTATGAAGGATAAAACACTGAATATTGACAACATATGAACAGAACTGGAGCAATGTTTTGGCAAAGACTTAAGTCGAAAACTGAAGCATATAAAAATTAGAGCGTAGGAAAAGCAATCTTAGAAACCACATGGTTCTATTGCAGTCCCGGGCAATTATTTTGACTCGGGGGGCCAAATTTAGAGGAAAAATATGTGTCTGGGGGCCGGTATATTGGATTTTTAGGAACACAAACACAAAAAGTCACAATAATGTCTGATTGAATGCTAAAATCTGAATTGTTATTGTTTTTACATAAGGAGACACCCAGAATGTACATAATAATAAAGAATGTGCGATTTACAATATTGGCTATGAAGGATAAAACACTGAATATTGACAACATATGAAGAGAACTGGAGCAATGTTTTGGCAAAGACTTCAGTCGAAAACTGAAGCATGTAAAAATTAAAGTGTAGGAAAAGCAATCCTAGAAACCACATGGTTCTATTGCAGTCCCGGGCAATTATTTTGACTCGGGGGGCCAAATTTAGAGGAAAAAAATGTGTCCGGGGGCCGGTATATTGGTTTTTGAGGAACACAAACACAAAAAGTCACAATAATGTCTGATTGAATGCTAAAATCGGAATTTGTTAATTGTTTTCACTGAATGAGACACCCAGAATGTACATAAAAATAAAGAATGTGCGGTTTACAATATTAACTATGAAGGATAAAACACTGAATATTGACAACATATGAAGAGAACTGGAGCAATGTTTTGGCAAAGACTTCAGTCGAAAACTGAAGCATGTAAAAATTAAAGCGTAGGAAAAGCAATCCTAGAAACCACATGGTTCTATTGCAGTCCCGGGCAATTATTTTGACTCGGGGGGCCAAATTTAGAGGAAAAAAATGTGTCCGGGGGCCGGTATATTAGTTTTTGAGGAACACAAACACAAAAAGTCACAATAATGTCTGATTGAATGCTAAAATCGGAATTTGTTAATAGTTTTCACTGAATGAGACACCCAGAATGTACATAAAAATAAAGAATGTGCGGTTTACAATATTAACTATGAAGGATAAAACACTGAATATTGACAACATATGAACAGAACTGGAGCAATGTTTTGGCAAAGACTTAAGTCGAAAACTGAAGCATGTAAAAATTAAAGCGTAGGAAAAGCAATCTTAGAAACCACATGGTTCTATTGCAGTCCGGGCAATTATTTTGACTCGGGGGGCCAAATTTAGAGGAAAAAAATGTGCCTGGGGGCCGGTATATCGGATTTTTAGGAACACAAACACAAAAAGTCAAAATAATGTCTGATTGAATGCTAAAATCGGAATTTGTTAATAGTTTTCACTGAATGAGACACCCAGAATGTACATAAAAATAAAGAATGTGCCATTTACAATATTAACTATGAAGGATAAAATACTGAATATTGACAACATATGAACAGAACTGGAGCAATGTTTTGGCAAAGACTTAAGTCGAAAACTGAAGCATGTAAAAATTAAAGCGTAGGAAAAGCAATCCTAGAAACCACATGGTTCTATTGCAGTCCCGGGCAATTATTTTGACTCGGGGGGCCAAATTTAGAGGAAAAAAATGTGTCGGGGGACCGGTATATTGGATTTTTAGGAACACAAACACAAAAAGTCACAATAATGTCTGATCGAATGCTAAAATCTGAATTTGTTAATTGTTTTCACTGAATGAGACACCCAGAATGTACATAAAAATAAAGAAATTGGGATTTACAATATTAACTATGAAGGATAAAATACTGAATATTGACAACATACCTCACACCCCCCCCTCCATCCACATATTTTACAATCAAGCGAAACGCGACAAAAATGCAACAAACACAGCGAAAGGTTAAAAAAAACACTTTTTAACAAAGTTTTAATGCACATCAGTTTTTCTCAAAATCTTTCTTCCGCAAAACAAGACCTTTCAGTCACGTCCGTATCCTCTCTCTCTCCTCCTGCTCCAGGCCGCTTACTGTTAAAGACAACAGACGAATAGATAACCACGTACCACCTGTAAAATCTAATCACCTGCCGGCTGTGTCTTGCCGTCAGCTCTGCCACGCCCCCGTCTGATGGTGCTCTGTCCTCAGCGCCATGGACAGAGGCGGTGACCTTTGCTCCTGCACGCATCTCCCTCCACAGGGATATATCATTAAGTTTTAGAACTTTGTTGTAAAAATCTCCTTACAGGTCTGTCCCTGACACCCACATTTCAGGATGGTTGCTCTGGAAACACTCTGTGGAAACGCTCCCCACCCACACTGCTTGATGCCTGGTCTGAGCTGCTGTGACTTATATTACCATAGTAACTAATTAGATGACCATAGTAACTAATTAGATTACCATAATAACTAATTAGATGACCATAGTAACTAGTATATCATGGAAAAGCGCATATTCCAACCATTGCAGGCTTTGTATAGTTGAAGACTTACGGTCATTAGAAAACATGACTGCACATCATAATGGCAGCCACACTTTCAATCTTAATAATCTAAAATAAGTATTTGGGAAAGATTAAAAAGCCTAAGAGGTCTTAATTTGCCCAGGTCTGACACATAGCACGGTCCCTGACAATGGTTACTCTGCATCTAGCAATTTCATGACATTTTTATTTTTCAGTGTTCAAACCGAGAAAACTGTAAGGAATCGAACAATGAATTCCTTGCGTGTACTCGGCAGGAAGCAAAGATTAACAAAAGTGAGGTGTTCTCCTCCACAGGACGTGATCAAAGTACACTTTGCCCTCCTCCGAGCCATCGACCTCAACATGGTCACCGGAGGAAATGGTCTGGGAAAGATCTTCCTGGACTTCAAAGAAAGGTTGGTCAATGTTTGATTTCAACGGCGCGAATGTTGGGTTCATTGAACAGATTCACTCTCGAGTGGAAGGGATGTATACATTTGATTTAAAAAGTTGAACGGAAAATGTAGCAACAGAGAATAATTAGAATTATGAGTAGATATTGTCAAACTGTTGTGGTACTTGGGCTCCATCCAGTGCATTTTGTATTTTTGGTCCAATATGTCTCTTTCAACATTATGCGTTGAAAGAGACATATTGAACCGAAAATACAAAAAGAAAAAGAAAAAAATGTCTGGAACTGCAAAAAGACTTATATAAGTATTATAATGAAGGCAACACATGATGTAAGTGTCTATATTAGATATATTAGCCTACTATCAAAGGCTGATGCAAATCTTCGTTGACAGAAATGTTATATTTTGTTTTTTATTGTCTTATAATGGCTAAAAGGTATACAGTAGTATGTCCAGGGTTGTCTTCTTCTAATGCATTTCGTACAATCTTTGCAAGCTGGGTAACATTTTGCTGTGGTCTGGAACAACATGGCGCACAAACGACTATGAGAAATGCAGCCAATATTACAAACAGATAATGTGTTATGAGACACGCAAATATAAATTAAACACACAGAGGACATAACTAAATTGAATTAAAAGATCTCAAATATACAGTACCTACAAACGAGGCGTAATGATGCAATTAGCTGGAGCCTACCCCAGCTGTATTCAGGCGGAAGGCAGGTTGCACCATTTATTGAAATCCATATATATATATATAAATATATATATATATATATATATATATATATGTATATATATATATATATATATATATATATGTATATATATATATATATATATATATATGTATATATATATGTATATATATATATATATATATGTATATATATATATATATATATATATATATATATATATATATATATGTATATATATATATATATATATATATATGTATATATATATATATATATATATATATATATATATATATATATATATATATATATATCCTTCCATCCATCCATCCATTCATCCATCCATCCATCCATCCATCCATTTCCTACCGCTTATTCCCTTTGTGGTCGCGGGGGGCGCTGGTGCCTATCTCAGCTATAATCAGGCGGAAGGCGGTGTACACCCTGGACAAGTCGCTACCTCATCGCAGGGCCAACACAGATAGACATCATTCACAGTCACATGTACACACTAGGGCCAATTTAGTGTTGCCAATCAACCTATATATATATATATATATATATATGTATATATATATATATATATATATATATATATATATATATATATATATATATATATATATATATATATATATATGTATACGTTAGGTCAGGAAAAAACACAGCCCCTATATCATCATTACAAGCCTGATTTTAACATCCCCTGCAAAACAGGCTTGTAGGGATGATATATCCTCTGTGTTTTTTCTGACCTAACTTATAATCCGCTCCACCCTGGTATTGAGCACCGTATAACGGACAAACCACAGACACCATATTTTCATATCTGAGGGTTCTCGGTCCTGCACATCTGCTGAGCTTTGTGTGGATCATTTGCATTCCTGAGGGGGAGCAGCGATTTGCTTCCCTGCTGCTTCAAAGGTAATGGTAATGTAGGCCATGATCAGTTGTGGCCCCGATCATGATTCCACAGAAGGAGTGGATATAGCCTTTTATTTCAGTGCTACAGACATTACTGCCAAAGCACTTTGCCTGACTTCATATGCATGTCGGAGTGTGTGGGTGTGTGCACACCTGGACTTCTCCACTGATATACAGTCTATTTGGAACATGCATATGATGCAGAATCATGCATCACAGTACATCGTTCTCTACAAAGTCTTTTTTTCAGCTCTTTCTTAAATCTATTTGCACTTTCAGTTCCTTAATAGAAAGGCAGGCTTTTAACGCTCGCTATGTTGCAAACAGAATCACATACCACTGTCTTGTTTAGTCGAGTACAGAAGCAGTTGGAACTTCAAAAAAGATAAATTAAAATTAAATAAATCCCAAATATGACAAGAAGCTTTCGTTCACAAACTCAAGGCCCAGGGGCCAGATTTGGCACGCGGCATTATTTTGTCTGGCCCGCAAACACATGTAAATTATATGTGTCAATAAAGCACTTAATATTTTCTCACTATATGTAATATATTTTTGTTCATTTTGACGGAAAACAAATATATGTACTGCTTGAAATAGCATACTGTAGAGCCTAAGTCATTTATCAACAACACCCAGAAATGCCACCGGCTTCACTGGGCCCGAGCTTATCCAAGATGGACTGAGGCAAAGTATAAAAGTGTTCTGTGGTTTGACGAGTCCACATTTCAAACTGTTTTTGGAAACTGTGGACGTCGAGCTTTGCAAGGAATTTAGGGATTTCACCATCTACGGCCTGTAATATCATCAAAAGGTTCAGAGAATCTGGAGAAATCACTGCATGTAAGCGAGGATATTTACGGACCTTTCGATCCCTCAGACGGCACTGTATCAAAAACCGACGTCAATCTCTAAAGGATATCACCACATAGGCTCAGGAACACTTCAGAAAACCACTCTCAGTAACTACAGTTGGTCTCTACATCTGTAAGTGCAAGTTAAAACTCTAATATGCAAAGCCAAAGCCATTTATCAACAACACCCACAAACGCCGCCGGCTTCGCTAAGCCCGAGCTTATCCAAGATGGACTGAGGCAAAGTGTAAAAGTGTTCTGTGGGCTGAAGAGTCCACATTTCAAATTGTTTTTGGAAACTGTGGACGTCGAGCTTTGCAAGGAATTTAGGGATTTCACCATCTACGGCCTGTAATATAATCAAAAGGTTCAGAGAATCTGGAGAAATCACTGCATGTAAGCGATGATATTTACGGACCTTTCGATCCCTCAGACGGCACTGTATCAAAAACCGACATCAATCTCTAAAGGATATCACTAAATAGGCTCAGGAACACTTCAGAAAACCACTGTCAGTAACTACAGTTGGTCGCTACATCTGTAAGTGCAAGTTAAAACTCTAATATGCAAAGACAATGCCATTTATCAACAACACCCAGAAACGCCGCCGGCTTCGCTAAACCCGAGCTTATCCAAGATGTACTGAGGCAAAGTGTAAAAGTGTTCTGTAGTCTGACGAGTCCAAATTTCAAATTGTTTTTGGAAACTGTGGACGTCGAGCTTTGCAAGGAATTTAGGCATTTCACCATCTACGGCCTGTAATATCATCAAATGGTTCAGAGAATCTGGAGAAATCACTGCATGTGAGCGATGATATTTACGGACCTTTCGATCCCTCAGACGGCACTGTATCAAAAACCGACGTCAATCTCTAAAGGATATCACCACATAGGCTCAGGAACACTTCAGAAAACCACTCTCAATAACTACAGTTGGTCGCTACATCTGTAAGTGCAAGTTAAAACTCTAATATGCAAAGACAAAGCCATTTATCAACAACCCCCAGAAACGCCGCCGGCTTCGCTGGGCCGGAGCTCATCAAAGATGGACTGAGGCAAGTTGAAAAGTGTTCTGTAGTCTGACGAGTCCACATTTCAAACTGTTTTTGGAAACTGTGGACGTCGAGCTTTGCCAGGAATTTAGGGATTTCACCATCTACGGCCTGTAATATCATCAAAAGGTTCAGAGAATCTGGAGAAATCACTGCATGTAAGCGAGGATATTTACGGACCTTTCGATCCCTCAGACGGCACTGTATCAAAAACCGACGTCAATCTCTAAAGGATATCACCACATAGGCTCAGGAACACTTCAGAAAACCACTCTCAGTAACTACAGTTGGTCTCTACATCTGTAAGTGCAAGTTAAAACTCTAATATGCAAAGCCAAAGCCATTTATCAACAACACCCACAAACGCCGCCGGCTTCGCTAAGCCCGAGCTTATCCAAGATGGACTGAGGCAAAGTGTAAAAGTGTTCTGTGGGCTGAAGAGTCCACATTTCAAATTGTTTTTGGAAACTGTGGACGTCGATCTTTGCCAGGAATTTAGGGATTTCACCATCTACGGCCTGTAATATCATAAAAAAGGTTCAGAAAATCTGGAGAAATCACTGCATGTAAGCGATGATATTTACAGACATTTCGATCCCTTAGACGGCACTGTATCAAAAACCGACATCAATCTCTAAAGGATATAACCCTAACCCTAACCCTACATCTGTAAGTGCAAGTTAAAACTAATATGCAAAGCCAAAGCCATTTATCAACAACACCCAGAAACGCCGCCAGCTTCGCTGGGCCCGAGCTCACCTAACATGGACTGATGCAAAGTGTAAAAATGGTCTGACCAGTCCACATTTCAAATTGTTTTGGAAAATGTGGCTGTCCTGTCCTCTGGAACAAAAATAAAAAGAACCCTCCGGATTTTTATAGGCGCAAAGTGTAAAAGGCAGCATCTGTGATCGTATGGGGGTGTATTAGTGCCCAAGACATGGGTAACTTACACATTTGTGAAGGCACCATTAATGCTGAAAGGTACATACAGGTTTTGGAGCAACATATATTGCCATCCAAGCAACGTTATTATGGACGCCCCTGCTTATTTCAGCAAGACAATGCCAAGCCACGTGTTACAACAGCGTGGCTTCAGAAAAAAACAAGTTCCTCAGTTGGAACATTAAATATCTTGTCTTTGCAGCCTATTCAATTGAATACAAGTTTAAAAGGATTTGCAAATCATAGTATTCAGTTTTTATTTACTATTTACACAACGTTCCAACTTCACTGGTTTTGGGCTTTGTATTAGGAAAAAAATGGGCTTATTATTAGATCAGTACCCTCCACTCCCAGAGAATGACTTACAAACCAGCCAAAAGGCAAACATTTGAACCCCTAAGCATGCTTTGCTGTTCTCCAGGAACACACATCACTATCCCCAGCCCAGAGTTCAGTCCCGGGAACACAGACAATCCTCCCATGCGGTGCATACCAGTGCACACCATCGACCCGCAAACCTGAGTTGCTTTATGTGTGAACTTTAAAAAAAACCCATCAAGCTGAGGCCAGCCGTTAACTGTTGCAACGCATTGACATTCCTTAGCCCTAACAACCTCCGTTGCTCGCCCGCGTCGGGAAGCGAACAAGCAACAAGCTTCATCACGGGATCGCTGACAAAGCTTAAGTCACGCCATGTGTACCGAGCCGCAACACAGAGCCACAAAGGCCCGGGTGCCCAAAGTTAAGCCTGGGTTTCAGTCGAGGCCTGTGACCCACATGCAAAATTTGGGGAAAAAAACAATAAGCACAATATAAAATTGACAAAATGAATAACCAAATCTGTCTTTGATTTGATATTTTGTTTACCGGGTATCTTATTTTGAAGGAATCCCCACTTTTGGCCCTGTGCCACACTATCATTTGAGGCGATTACGGTAAGATAGCAAAATTAGTTTCAGGGATACAATGTCTGAGTCTACTTTAAGGTAAGTGATAACATACAAACCCCGTTTCCACATGAGTTGGGAAATTGTCCATCCATCCATTTCCTACCGCTTATTCCCTTTCGGGGTCGCGGGGGGCGCTGGCGCCTATCTCAGCTACAACCCTGGACAAGTCTCCACCTCATCACAGGGCCAACACAGATAGACAGACAACATTCACACTCACATTCACACACTAGGGCCAAATTTAGTGTTGCCAATCAACCTATCCCCAGGTGCATGTCTTTGGAAGTGGGAGGAAGCCGGAGTACCCGGAGGGAACCCACGCATTCACGGGGAGAACATGCAAACTCCACACAGAAAAATCCCGAGCCTGGATTTGAACCCAAGACTGCAGGACCTTTGTATTGTGAGGCAAACGCACTAACCCCTCTGCCACCGTGAAGCCTTGGGAAATTGTGTTAGATGTAAATATAAACAGAATACAATGATTTGCAAATCCTTTTCAACCCATATTCAGTTGAATATGCTACAAAGACAAGATATTTGATGTTCAAACTCATAAACTTTATTTTTTTTTTTGCAAATAATAATGAACTTAGAATTTCATGGCTGCAACACGTGCCAAAGTAGATGGGAAAGGGCATGTTCACCACTTTGTTACATCACCTTTTCTTTTAACAACACTTAATAAACGTTTGGGAACTGAGGAAACTAATTGTTGAAGCTTTGAAAGTGGAATTCTTTCCCATTCTTGTTTTATGTAGAGCTTCAGTCGTTCAACAGTCCGGGGTCTCCGCTGTCATATTTTACGCTTCATAATGCGCCACACATTTTCCATGGGAGACAGGTCTGGACTGCAGGCGGGCCAGGAAAGTACCCGCACTCTTTTTGTTGTAACACTTGTCTTGCTGAAATAAGCAGGGGCGTCCATTATAACGTTGCTTGGATGACAACATATGTTGCTCCGAAACCTGTATGTACCTTTCAGCATTAATGGTGCCTTCACAGATGTGTAAGTTACCCATGCCTTGGGCACTAATGCACCCCCATACCATCACAGATGATGACTTTTGAAGTCTGCGCCTATAACAACCTGG
This sequence comes from Nerophis ophidion, assembly GCF_033978795.1. NCBI lineage: Eukaryota > Metazoa > Chordata > Actinopteri > Syngnathiformes > Syngnathidae > Nerophis > Nerophis ophidion. The sequence continues at coordinate 46,834,053 of NC_084627.1, read as the reverse complement.
ATGGTTCTTTTCCTCTGTGTTCCAAAGGACACAACTTCCACAGTTTCCAAAAACAATTTGAAATATTGACTCGTCAAACCACAGAACACTTCTCCACTTTGCATCAGTCCATCTAAGATGAGCTCAGGCCCAGCAAAGCCGGCGGCGTTTCTGGGTGCTGTTGATAAATAGCTTTGGCTATGCATAGTAGAGGGGCGGCATAGCTCGGTTGGTAGAGCGGCCGTGCCAGCAACTTGAGGGTTGCAGGTTCGATTCCTGCTTCCGTCATCCTAGTCACTGCCGTTGTGTCCCTGGGCAAGACACTTTACCCACCTGCTCCCAGTGCCACCCACACTGGTTTAAATGTAACTTAGATATTGGGTTTCACTATGTAAAGCACTTTGAGTCACTCGAGAAAAGCGCTATATAAATATAATTCACTTCACTAGAGTTTTAACTTGCACTTACAGATGTAGTGATGAACTTTAGTTACTGACAGTGGTTTTCTAAAGTGTTTCCTGAGCCTATGTGGTGATATCCTTAAATTAGAACAATTAAATTAAACAGTTAAACTAGAACAAGTTTTTTCCTTTAAATAGACTCCCTTTTTAGACCAGTTGATCTGCTTTTTCTCCTATGTCCCACTCTCCCTTGTGGAGCGGGTCCGGTCCGATCCGGTGGCCATGTACTGCTTGCCTGTGTATCGGCTGGGGACATCTCTGCGCTGCTGATCCGCCTCCGCTTGGGATGGTTTCCTGCTGGCTCCGCTGTGAACGGGACTCTCGCTGCTGTGTTGGATCCGCTTTGGACTGGACTCTCGCGACTGTGTTGGAGCCATTATGGATTGAACTTTCACAGTATCATGTTAGACCCGCTCGACATCCATTGCTTTCCTCCTCTCCAAGGTTCTCATAGTCATCATTGTCACCGACGTCCCACTGGGTGTGAGTTTTCCTTGCCCTTATGTGGGCCTACCGAGGATGTCGTAGTGGTTTGTGCAGCCCTTTGAGACACTAGTGATTTAGGGCTATATAAGTAAACATTGATTGATTGATCCTTTACACGCTGGGTCAAATGCAGAGGAGAAATTTCACCACACCTGGTTTGAATCATTGTTTTTTTTAAAATTTAACTTAACTTAACACTGATGTCGCTTTTTGATGCAATGCCGCCTGCGAGATCAAAGGTCACGGGTATTCAATGTTGGTTTTCAGCTTTGCCGCTTACGTGCAGTGATTTCTCCATTCTAATGGGAAGCTTTTTCCCGAGGAACTAACTCCTCCTTTTGACGGTTGGGGACGTCTCTACGCTGCTGATCCGCTTGAGATGGTTTCCTGTGGACGGGACTCTCGCTGCTGTCTTGGATCCGCTTTGAACTGAACTCTCGCGGCTGTGTTGGAGCCACTATGGATTGAACTTTCACAGTATCATGTTAGACCCGCTCGACATCCATTGCTTTCGGTCCCCTAGAGAGGGGGGGTTGCCCACATCTGAGGTCCTCTCCAAGGTTTCTCATAGTCAGCATTGTCACTGGCGTCCCACTGGATGTGAATTCTCTCTGCCCACTGGGTGTGAGTTTTCCTTGCCCTTTTGTGGGTTCTTCCGAGGATGTTGTAGTCGTAATGATTTGTGCAGTCCTTTGAGACATTTGTGATTTGGGGCTATATAAATAAACATTGATTGATTGATTGATTGATTGACGAGGGATATTCCATTTTTTTACCTTCTATTCATAATCAAATTGGCTGACGACTCGGTTGATATTTACATTCAGTGACATTCTCCAAAACGCGGCGCAGGGTTATTTTGAGAACGCGGTTCATTAGATTTGCAGATTTTTTTATTTTTTTTTTTGCGTCACAAGCTTTGACTCGGGGAACATGATTGACATGTCAGCCCGCCTCATTATGGGCCCGCTCTGTGGACATAAAGAACAGTGACCGGGGTGGGGGTTGAACTCCCCTCATCAAGACACCCCGCTGATGTTCCCTTGGTCCGAGCTGGAAATCACCAATTTGGTTATCCATGCTTGTAAGTCCGACTGACCTTTACAACAATGTGCTTGTATCATTTATTCTCTCTCACTTCGGCGCCGTGGATGAAAAGCCTTTTTCTTTTTTTTTTTTCTTATTTGTCATTGAGCTGAATGCCATGCTGAAAATGTCACTGCTTTATCAGGACCGCTGCTCAATTCTTAAACGGCAAGAATGGGAAGGCGCTCTAAGAGGCGTCTCTATCAGGTAAATGGGCGTCTAAGCACCCTCTTGCTGCTATTCTCATCTGCGACATTCCCCGGACTCATTTCCGAAGTAATCTGGCCGCCGTCACCCTTTTGCGATGCCTAATCACGGCCTCCCCGGCGTATTTCTCCATTTCCTGTGTGCCGTGGAAGTCGAACGGAGGTGAGAGGTCTCCCCATGTCGCGTGTCGGAGAATATTAGCTGCTTGTCGCTTCTGGTTTGTCGGGAGATTTCCTCAGCGGTGCGACTCCGAGACGACCGAGTACCGGGGCACACTTATTCAAAATGGCATTTTCCGCCAAGTAACGTGCCCGACTCAATGTTTATTTATATAGCCCCAAATCACAAATGTCTCAAAGGACTGCACAAATCATTACGACTACAACATCCTCGGAAGAACCCACAAAAGGGCAAGGAAAACTCACACCCAGTGGGCAAGGAGAAGTCACATCCAGTGGGACGCCAGTGACAATGCTGACTATGAGAAACCTTGGAGAGGACCTCAGATGTGGGCAACCCCCAACCCCTCTAGGGGACCGAAAGCAATGGATGTCGAGCGGGTCTAACATGATACTGTGAAAAATCAATCCATAGTGGCTCCAACACAGCCGCGAGAGTTCAGTTCAAAGCGGATCCAAGACAGCAGCGAGAGTCCCGTCCACAGGAAACCATCCCAAGCGGAGGCGGATCAGCAGCGTAGAGATGTCCCCAACCGATACACAGGCGAGCGGTCCATCCTGGGTCTCGACTCTGGACAGCCAGTACTTCATCCATGGTCATCGGACCGGACCCCCTCCACAAGGGAGGGGGGGACATAGGAGAAAAAAGAAAAGTTCTGGGTTAAACTTACGAGAAATAATGTAAGCCTGCACGTTTTATCATAAAACTTTAACTGTATTTTTCGCACTATAAGGCACTTAAAATCCTTTCATTTTCTCAAGAATCGACAGTGCGCCTTGTATAATTGAATAATCCTGGTTGTGCTCACCGACTTCAAAGCTATTTTATTATGTATATTAATAAGTGTAACCAGTAGATGGCAGCCATACATAAGAGATATGTGTAGACTGCGAGATGAGGCCAGTATCAATCAATCAATCAATTAATCAATCAACGTTTATTTATATAGCCCCAAATCACAAACGTCTCAAAGGACTGTACAAATCATTACGACTACAACATGCTCGGAAGAACCCACAAAAGGGCAAGGAAAACTCACACCCAGTGGGACACCAGTGACAATGCTGACTATGAGAAACCTTGGAGAGGACCTCAGATGTGGGAAACCCTCCCCCCCCCCCTAGTGGACCGAAAGCAATGGATGTCGAGCGGGTCTAACATGATACTGTGAAAGTTCAATCCATAGTGGCTCCAACACAGCCGCGAGAGTTCAGTTCAAAGCGGATCCAAGACAGCAGCGAGAGTCCCGTCCACAGGAAACCATCCCAAGCGGAGGCGGATCAGCAGCGTAGAGATGTCCCCAACCGATACACAGGCGAGCGGTCCATCCTGGGTCCCGACTCTGGACAGCCAGTACTTCATCCATGGTCATCGGACCGGACCCCCTCCACAAGGGAGGGGGGGACATAGGAGAAAAAAGAAAATATCTGGGTTAAACTTACGAGAAATAAAGTATGCCTGCATGTTTTATTATAAAACTTTAACTGTATTTTTCGGACTATAAGGCACTTAAAATCCTTTCATTTTCTCAAAAATCGACAGTGCGCCTTGTATAATTGAATAATCCTGGTTGTGCTCACCGACTTCAAAGCTATTTTATTATGTATATTAATAAGTGTAACCAGTAGATGGCAGCCATACATAAGAGATATGTGTAGACTGCGAGATGAGGCCAGTATCAATCAATCAATCAATCAAACGTTTATTTATATAGCCCCAAATCACAAATGTCTCAAAGGACTGCACAAATCATTACGACTACAACATGCTCAGAAGAACCCACACAAGGGCAAGGAAAACTCACACCCAGTGGGACGCCAGTGACAATGCTGACTATGAGAAACCTTGGAGAGGACCTCAGATGTGGGCAACCCGCCCCCCCCCACCCCCCCCCCCACCCCCCCCTCTAGGGGACCGAAAGCAATGGATGTCGAGCGGGTCTAACATGATACTGTGAAAGTTCAATCCATAGTGGCTCCAACACAGCCGCGAGAGTTCAGTTCAAAGCGGATCCAAGACAGCAGCGAGAGTCCCGTCCACAGGAAACCATCCCAAGCGGAGGCGGATCAGCAGCGTAGAGATGTCCCCAACCGATACACAGGCGAGCGGTCCATCCTGGGTCCCGACTCTGGACAGCCAGTACTTCATCCATGGTCATCGGACCGGACCCCCTCCACAAGGGAGGGGGGGACATAGGAGAAAAAAGAAAAGTTCTGGGTTGAACTTACGAGAAATAATGTAGGCCTGCAAGTTTTATCATAAAACTTTTAACTGTATTTTTCGGACTATAAGGCACTTAAAATCCTTTCATTTTCTCAAAAATCGACAGTGCGCCTTGTATAATTGAATAATCCTGGTTGTGCTCACCGACTTCAAAGCTATTTTATTATGTATATTAATAAGTGCAACCAGTAGATGGCAGCCATACATAAGAGATATGTGTAGACTGCGAGATGAGGCCAGTATCAATCAATCAATCAATTAATCAATCAACGTTTATTTATATAGCCCCAAATCACAAATGTCTCAAAGGACTGTACAAATCATTACGACTACAACATGCTCGGAAGAACCCACAAAAGGGCAAGGAAAACTCACACCCAGTGGGACACCAGTGACAATGCTGACTATGAGAAACCTTGGAGAGGACCTCAGATGTGGGAAACCCTCCCCCCCCCCCTAGTGGACCGAAAGCAATGGATGTCGAGCGGGTCTAACATGATACTGTGAAAGTTCAATCCATAGTGGCTCCAACACAGCCGCGAGAGTTCAGTTCAAAGCGGATCCAAGACAGCAGCGAGAGTCCCGTCCACAGGAAACCATCCCAAGCGGAGGCGGATCAGCAGCGTAGAGATGTCCCCAACCGATACACAGGCGAGCGGTCCATCCTGGGTCTGGACTCTGGACAGCCAGTACTTCATCCATGGTCATCGGACCGGACCCCCTCCACAAGGGAGGGGGGGACATAGGAGAAAAAAGAAAAGAAGCGGCAGATCAACTGGTCAAAAAAGGAGGTCTATTTAAAGGCTAGAGTATACAGATGAGTTTTAAGGTGAGACTTAAATGCTTCTACTGAGGTAGCATCTCGAACTGTTACCGGGAGGGCATTCCACTCCCACCTACAGTTAAATAAGCTACAGTATATGAACAATTCCAGTCTGGTTTCCGGCCTCTGCACAGCACTGAAACAGCACTAATAAAAATCACAAACGATTTCCTCCTGGTAGCTAATTCTGGTCTTCTCACTATCCTAATCCTCTTAGATCTCACTGCAGCCTTTGACACCATTTCACACACTGTCCTCCTCCATAGATTGCACAGTATTGGCATCACAAGCTCACCCCTTCACTGGTTTTGATCATATCTCTACGACCACGCTCAGTTTGTTCAACTCCGTTCATTCAAATCCCGTTTCCTCTGGTGTCCCCCCAGGGCTCTGTTCTTGGTCCCCTGCTTTTCATCATTTACATTCTTCCCCTTGGCAATATTTTCCGCAAATTTAAAATACATTTACACTGTTATGCAGATGACACCCAGCTCTACATTTCAACCAAACCAACTGCCTCTCTTCCTCCTTCCTCCCTTACAGACTACCTCAGTGAACTCAAGCAGTGGTTCTCGTCTAATTTCCTTCAACTCAATTGCAATAAAATCCAAAACCATCCATCTTCTTCCGCTTATCCGAGGTCGGGTCGCGGTGCAGTAGCCTAAGCAGGGAAGTCCAGACTTTCCTCTCCCCAGCCACTTCATCCAGCTCTTCCCGGGGAATCCCGAGGCGTTCCCAGGCCAGCCGGGGGACATTGTCTTCCCAACATGTCCTGGGTCTTCCCCATGGCCTCCTGCCGGTCGGACGTGCCCGAAACACCTTCCTAAGTTTGCGTTGGGTTGCATTCTGACCAGATGCCCGAACCACCTCATCTGGCTCCTCTCGATGTGAAGGAGCAGCGGTTTTACTTTGAGTTCCTCCCGGATGGCAGAGCTTCTCACCCTATCTCTAAGGGAGAGACCCGCCACCCGGCGGAGGAAACTCATTTCGGCCGCTTGTACCCATGATCTCGTCCTTTCGGTCATAACCCAAAGCTCATGACCATAGGTGAGGATGGGAACGTAGATCGACCGGTAAATTGAGAGCTTTGCCTTCTGGCTCAGCTCCTTCTTCAGCACAAGGGATCGATACAGCGTCCGCATTACTGAAGACGCCGCACCAATCTGCCTGTCGATCTCACAAGCCACTCTTCCCCCACTTGTGAGCAAGACTCAGAGGTACTTGAACTCCTCCACTTGAGACAAGATCTCCTCCCCAACTTAGAGAAGATGAGAATGGGAACGTAGATCGACCGGTAAATTGAGAGCTTTGCCTTCTGGCTCAGCTCCTGATTCACCACAACGGATCGATACAGCGTCCGCATTACTGAAGACGCCGCACCAATCCGCCTGTCGATCTCACAAGCCACTCTTCCCCCACTCGTGAGCAAGACTCCGAGGTACTTGAACTTCTCCACTTGAGACAAGATCTCCTCTCCAACTTGGAGAAGGTGAGGATGGGAACGTAGATCGACCGGTAAATTGAGAGCTTTTCCTTCTGGCTCAGCTCCTTCTTCACCTCAACAGATCGATACAGTGTCCGCATTACTGAAGACGCCGCACCGATCCGCCTGTCGATCTCACAAGCCACTCTTCCCCCACTCGTGAGCAAGACTCCGAGGTACATGAACTCCTCCACTTGAGACAAGATCTCCTCCCAACTTAGAGAAGATGAGAACGGGAACGTAGATCGACCGGTAAATTGAGAGCTTTGCCCTCCGACTCAGCTCCTTCTTCACCACAACGGAACGATACAGTGTCCGCATTACTGAAGACGCCGCACCAATCCGCCTGTCGATCTCACAAGCCACTCTTCCCCTACTCTTGAGCAAGACTTCTAGGCACTTGAACTTCTTCACTTGAGACAAGATCTCCTCCCCAACTTGGAGAAGGTGAGGATGGGAACGTAGATCAACCGGTAAATTGAGAGCTTTGCCTTCCGGCTCAGCTCCTGATTCACCACAACAGATTGATACAGCGCCCGCATTACTGAAGACACCGCAACGATCCGCCTGTCGATCTCACGATCCACTCTTCCCTCACTCAAAAACAATTCTCGCCAAAACCAACTGCTTGTCCGTTACTCTCGGCAATTCCTCCGTCTCGCCTTCCTCCCGAGTCAAGAGTTTGGGTGTCATCCTCGACAGCACACTCTCCTTTCAAGCCCACATCAACAACATCACCCGGTCTGCTTACGTTCATCTACAAAACATTAATCGACTTCGCCCATCCCTTACCTTACATACTGCTGACATAATAGTCCATAGCCTGGTCACCTTTCGTCTGGACTACTGCAACTTTCTCCTGTTTGGTCTCCCTCACAAGTCACTTTACAAACTTCCGCTTCTCCAGAACTCTACAGCCCGGATAATCACCAGAACCCCTTCAATCCAGCACATCACCCCTGTTCTGCAGCAACTCCATTGGCTACCCATCAAACCTCATATCCACTTGAAAATAACTCTCCTCACTTTCAAAGCTATCCATAACCTCTCTCCGTCATATCTCTCCGACCTGCTCCATGTCGCCACGCCCTCACATTCCCTAAGATCTTCTTCATCCCTCCATCTCACTGTCCCCTTACTTAAAGTGTCCACCATGGGTGCCCAAGCCTTCAGCCGCTCTGCCCCTCATCTTTGGAACCTATTACCACCAGACCTTCGTAACTTAGACTCAATATCCCTCTTGAAATCAAGACTCAAAACACACCTATTCTTGACTGACTATATTATTATTATTAGTTATTTTCCCTCAGCTAAAATTAGTTTGACACCCCTGCTCAAGGTAAATGGTAATTTCATGAGGGTCAATACAGTAACAATATGTAAATAATAAATAGCAGTGTTTTTGTCACGCCCAGAACACAAATACATCGGCTTTAGTGTTAGCCTGTTAGCATTAGAATTCCGTTCACTCGGGTGGAGGCTATTTACTACACCAATTGATTGCCACTGACTACTTTTACAACATGCAATAAAGTAAATAGTTAATATTTGATTTTATTGACCTTTGCACTGCCTCCTTTATTTCACATTTATCCAACAGTTTCAGAGTAGTAAGACTTTATTCTCCTCCATAAATACGTTTAAAAGCACCTTCACGTATCGAAACGAAGTTTGTAAAAAATGTTAAACAACAATAAACTGCGTATAGTTTAAAGACTACGGCTGAGTAAAAACACGGCAAGATAGTTCCAACCAATCAGTGTTTGACAGCCCGGCCAAGCCCCCCAAAAAGGTTCCCTGTTGTTTGGAAAAGTCTCACCGAGCAAGGAGGAACTCTGGAAAGTTCCTACAAAAACTAAATCGAGTAACGCGGACCCCAACTTAAATAAGTTGAAAGATGTATTCGGGCGTTACCATTTAGTGGTCAATTGCACGGAATCTGTACTGAACTGTGTAAACTGTACTGTTTCATATAATGCAGGGGTAGGGAACCTATGACTCTAGAGCCAGATGTGGCTCTTTTGATGACTGCATCCGGCTCTCGGATAAATCTGAGCTGACATTGCTTAACACGATAAGTAATGAATAATTCCACAGTGTTTAAAATAACGTTCAAAATATAAAACATTCTCATGCTTTTTTATGTTCAAGAAGTTGCATTAATGGTAAGAATTAATTTATTTATTATTGGTTAGTGTGGGGCTTGCCCTCCTGGGGGTTCTTCAGACCACCAAGAGCCTGTGTTGGGTTACAATATTGTTTTATTTAATTTTTCTCTCAGTTGCTTCCCAGCAATTGTCTTTTTCTCTTTCGTCCTCACTCACGCTCTGGCTCCAGCCCCAACCCTGTCTCTCCTCCTGGCTGCTGCTTATAGCAGATCGACAGGTAATTTAAGATAACAAGGCCCAGGTGGGCCATCTACGCAATTGTCGCAGATTTTGAGGCCGGTCCTGGCAACATCCTGTTTTGCTGCAGGCCCGCATACCACGCCCCCTCCACAGTTAGCTTCAAAATAACAATGTTATTATAAAGAATAAGAGACCTATTATTCTATGGAAATGTTGGTCTTACTTAAAAATGCACGCGTTTAGTTGTGTTCAGTGTTAAAAAAATATATTATATGGCTCTTAGGGAAATACATTTTATAATATTTGGCTTCTTGGCTCTCTCAGCCAAAAAGGTTCCCGACCCCTGATATAATGTATTGTCTTCCTTGGCAATCTACTAAGAAAAGTTTAAATCAATCAAAAGTAAGTGGGGAAGTTCCTGGAATAGGTTTGTGCGGTGGAAAAGGGCCTCTTGTTTTGTTACTCATCTTGTACGCGGGTCGGTGACCCGTGGCTCTAGCCCAGGGGTGCCCACACTTTTTCTGCAGGCGAGCTACTTTTCAATTGACCAACTCGAGGGGATCTATCTCATTTATATATATCATTTATATTTATTTATTTATGAAAGAGACATTTTTCTAAACAAGTTAAATGTGTTTAATGATAATACAAGCATGTGTAACACATATAGATGTCTTTCTTTCACGAAGACAAGAATATAAGTTGGTGTATTACCTGATTCTGATGACTTGCATTGATTGGAATCAGACAGTAATGATGATAACGCCCACATTTTCAAATGGAGGCGAAAAAAAAGTTGTCCTTTCTGTACAATACCACATGAAAGTGGTTGTTTTTTGGCATCTAATTCATCCAGCTTCCATACACTTTACAAGAAAAACATTGGCGGCAAATTCCGTAGCTTGCTTGATTGACATTCACGGCACCCGAGGGTCTTGTGAGATGACGCTGGCTGCTGCCAGTTCATTATTATGAAAAAATGACAGAGAGGAAGGCGAGAAACACTTTTTATTTCAACAGACTTTCGCGCCGTCCCTTCCGTCAAAACTCTAAAGGCCGACTGCACATTTCCTATCTTCACAATAAAAGCCCTGCTTCATGCTGCCTGCGCAAACAAAATAAGAGTCTCGGAAAGCTGGCGTGCACAAGTGATGTGCACGCCAGCTTTCTGAGGGATCGCTTGTGCACGCCAGTTTTCCGAGACTCTGTATTTAGTTAGCGCAGGCAGCATGAAGCAGGGCTTTTATTGTGAAGATAGGAAATGTGCAGTCGGCCTTTAGAGTTTTGACGGAAGGTACGGCGCGAGAGTCTGTTGAAATAAAAAGTGTTTCTCGCCTTCCTCTCGGTCATATTTTCATAATAATGATCTTGCAGCAGCCAGCGTCATCTCACAAGACCCTCCGGTACCGTGAATGTCATTTAAGTGACGTCTTGGTGAAGATTGATGATCACTCATTTTTAGGTCTATTTTTTTTTAAAGCCCGGCTCGAGATCGACCGACACACCCCCCGCGGTCGACTGGTAGCTCGCGATCGACGTAATGGGCACCCCTGCACTAGAGCACCACCCCAGTGGCTCCCTGGAGCTTTTTCAAAAATGTATGTAAATGTAAAAAGATGATGGAAAACATTCATTTTTTGTTTTAACATAGTTTCTGTAGGGGGACAAACATCACACAAGCCCTCCTAAATGTTAAAAATCCCACTTCACTGCCGTTTTGTCCTACTAATTTTGGCGGTCCTCAAACTCGCCATAGTTTGTTTAGTTTCAGTTTCAGTTTATTTTCAGTCCAACAAAAACATATTCAAACATGGATCACGATTCAAAAGTGAATAACATGACTGAAACAGGCAGAAGCAAAAAAGCTTATATGCCCAACATAATTTTTTTTTACATTCAATTAAGTTACCTTTTCTAATAATTTTGTAATACAAAAAGAAATATGGTCATTCAGCATTTACCTTTAAGTTGCCCTTTAATAAATAATACAAAAATATGTACTTACACACATGCACTAAATAGATAAACATACATACCTTCTAAATACAACATTTAACCAAACAAACATAAGTTTCTAGTTCACATAGCTTTTTAAAATACATTGTGACATGTTCTTTTTGAAATTAAATACTGAGTCATCCATCCATCCATCCATCCATTTTTCTACCGCTTATTCCCTTTCGGAGTCGCGGGGGCGCTACTGAGTCACTCATTTTTATTTCTTTACCAACAGAATTCCACAAATTAACACGGAGAACAGATAAACATCTACGTTTAACAACTCATCTTGCTTTAGGTAAAATAAACTTAGATTCATCTCTTAGATTGTACTTGCTGGTCTGTAGAGGGAAGCATTTTTGAATTTTACATGTACAACTTTCTCCGACGCTGCCACGGAAAGACTTATTTCATGCCACTCCTTTTTGGTCTCGTTTTGTCCACCGAACTTGTTGTGGAAAGCACAAAGGTGAGCTTTGTTGACGTTATTGACTTGTCGGAGTGCTAATCAGTCATGTTTAGTCAGTGCATGACTGCAAGCTAAACGATGCTAGCATGCTATTTAGGCTAGCTGGATGTAAATATTGCATCATCATGCCTCGTTTTTAGGTATATTTGAGATCATTTGATTTCCTTTACTTATGTCATGGGTGTCAAAGTCTGGCCAGCCGTGTAATTTAATTTGGCCCTTGAGGCAATATCAATTTAGCATTAGAGCTGGCCCGCACTAAAACCGCTTTCACCGCTAATACTCATACTTGCCAACCCTCCTAATTTTCCCGGTAGACTCCCGAAGTTCAGTGCCCCTCCCGAAAATCTCCCGGGGCAACCGTTCTCCCAAATTTCTACCGATTTCCACCTGGACAACTATATTGGGGGCGTGCATTTAAGGCACTGCCTTTAGCGTTCTCTACAACCTGTCGTCACGTCCGCTTTTCCTCCATACTAACAGCGTGTCACATAATATTTGTGGCTTTTACACACACAAACGCACGCACAAGTGAATGCAAGGCATACTTGGTCAACAGCCATACAGGTCACACTGAGGGTGGCCGTATAAACAACTTTAGCACTGTTACAAATATGCGCCACACTGTGAACCCACACCAAACAAGAATGACAAACACATTTCAGGTGAACATCCGCACCGTAACACGACAGAACAAATACCCAGAACCCCTTGCAGCACTAACTCTTCCGGGAAACTTCCAGCAAACTGACCAATAATTAAAGTTTTATTCATGCATTTTCTCTTGAATGTTTGGTTCATTCATTATTGTTATTTTATTTTCAAATGTATTATTAGCCTGCGGAAAAAAATGTATATTTACCTCAGAAGATTGAAAATAGAAAAAAAGGCATTACATTTTTATTTAAGTTTTATTTCATACGCCATTGATATTTTTTTAAATTATTATTAATTTTATTTGAAACTGGATTTTGCATGTCACTAAAGTTATATAAGCCTTGCTTGTTTAATATTCAATGCAAAACTTGTTTGGGTCCCTATTAAAAGGTTAATTTGTTCCACTTTGGCCCGCGGCTTTGTTCACTTTTAAATTTTGGCCCACTCTGTATTTGAATTTGACAACCCTGACTTATGTCCTCTGTGTATTTAGTTTACTTTTGCATGTCTCATGACGCATTATTTGTATGTAATATTGGCTGCATTTCTCATAGTTTATATTATAGTATATTTAATTTATAATTTATATTATTATATGTTTAATTTCCTTTACTTTTATCCTCTATTCATTCTATATCCGCATGTCTCATTAAACATTATTTGCATGTAATATTTTTCTGCATTTCTCCGAGTTGTTTGTGTGCCATGTTGTTCCAGACCACAGCAAACGTTACCCAGCTTGCAAAGATTGTAATGAAACCAGTCGTTTCCTTCAAATTGGACACACGCATATCTACCTTTGGCCGTTCTAAACTAGTCATTTCCAGGCGTTATTTCACTTTTTATGAATTTTACATTTTACTAATGATTTCCAATGTTGTAAAAAAATGTTTAGAATAAATATTAAATTTAAAAAATTCTGATAACGGAGATTTGCGTCAGCCCGCGACTCATAGTCATTTTGATAGTAGGCTATTATTGCAAATATAGACACTTACTGCATGTGTTGCCTTCATTATAATATAAAATATATATATTTGTTGATGTTTTTTCCGTCTAATATGGCATTTAACATTTTAGGTTGCTAACTCCTGATATTGTTAATGTAATTTAAAAAAAAATAAGTCCACCAGACCCAAAGATTGGACTTGGGGAGCCTCGCTTATGTTTCTCAGTAACAATGCAAGAATGTGCCCCAGTTTTTTCCACTTGTAGAGCTTGTGCAAAGATAGAAATGGAGGAGTGGTTGCCTCCTACTGCGTGTGCCCCAGACTTGGTGTCAAGCGGCGCGTATGTGATGGACTAATTTTGGATGTCTAGGCCAAGGAGTGGCTTCATGCTGCAATGTGCTTATTAGCCCTTTGGCTCCCATGACTGCAAGTACCAAGCTCCTGACTTCAATAAAAAGACTGTTATTAGGTAGTAAATATAGATGTTTTTGTTCGACATTTCACTCAGACTTGTGGCCACATTTACTGTGGTTGTACAGCACATTTGTTTTTTATAGGGGAACATTATCAGCAGACCTATGTAAGCGTCAATATATACCTTGATGGTGCAGAAAAAAGACCATCTATTTTTTTTAACTGATTTCCGAACTTTAAATGGGTGAATTTTGGCGAATTAAACACCTTTCTGTTCATCGCGCTAGAGGGGATGACGTCAGAATGAATGAATGAAATAAGTTTATTTCGGTCATATAATCAATCAAATCAAATCATTGTGTGTGATCAGTTTTACAGTACATGTTATATGTATACAATAATGCACATTTACACACGAAATAAAAGAAAAAGAGTGACCAAAAAAGGAATAGGCTGAAGCCAAAGCTTATATTTGCCTATCCTATACCTTCACAGAAAATTAGATTGCCTGGAACATCAACATAAACAAATAAATAAATCAAAAATCAATGGGATGAAAGTAATTGTGACTATATTTTATAATTTTCAATCATTTCACCTTTCAATGTTTTCTTAAACCTTACCAAAGAAGTGCATGTCTTCAGCTCATCACTGAGCTTGTTCCACCATTTAACTCCTAAAACTGTAATACATTTGTATTTTATATTTGTTCTCGCTTTACCTATTTAAAAAATCGATATCCCCCGTAAATTATAGTTTTCTCCTCTTAAATGAAATAGCCTGAGAATACAAGCTGGAAGGCTGTTGTTTTTTACTCGAAACATAATTTCCATTGTTTTTAAAAACACAATGTCTGAAAATTTTAATACATTTGAACTCATAAATAATGGATTGGTATGTTCATAGTAGCACGCTTTGTGTATTATTCTAATGACCCGTTTTTGAAGTTTTATTATTGGGTCTATGTTTGTTTTATAAACATTTCCCCAAATTTCAACACAATACGTTAAATATGGAAAAATAAAAGAATAATACAACATATGCAGGCATGTCTTATTCAGCATGTGTCTTACTTTATAAAGAATAGCAATAGATTTGGATATTTTTCCTTTTATATATTCAATATGCGGTTTCCAACACAGTTTATGATCAATTATTATTCCCAAGAATTTAGTTTCATATACTCTATCAATTTCCACATGATTTAACTTTAATTTTGCTTCACAATTTGTCCTTGCACCACTAAACACCATAAATTTAGTTTTCTTATCATTTAATGATAACTTATTAATATCAAACCATTTTTTCAGTTGAATTAACTCAACCTCCATTATCCTCAACACTTCCTTCAAGTCTTCTCCTGAACAATATACATTTGTATCATCTGCAAACATAATAAATTTCAATTTATTAGATACTGAACGAATATCATTTAGGTAGAGTATAAATGAATGTGACACACCCGCCATTTTCATTTTCACATTACAAACACCGGGTCTCAGCTCTGTTATTTTCCGTTTTTTCGACCATTTTTTGGAACCTTGGAGACATCATGCCTCGTCGGTGTGTTGTCGGAGGGTGTAACAACACTAACAGGGAGGGATTCAAGTTGCACCACTGGCCCCAAGATGTGAAAGTGTCTGCCGCCAGACCCCCATTGAATGTGCCTGCCGCCAGACCCCCATTGAATGTGCCAGACTGTCTCCACATCACTCCGACACTTACCAAAGGCATGCAGTAAAAATTTTATCGTGATCTAAGGATACCATCATGAAAAGCACATTTAATTAAAAAAATGTTATTATGGTCTTACCTTTACTTATAAATGAAGTCCATGCGCAGCTCCTTCTGATCAAAAGCATCGACAACTTGTTTATAGAAGTCTTCCTTATCTTTCTTCGGTTTTAAAAGTCTCTCCGTCTCGATGGAGATCTTCCTTTATTACCTCCTCGGCCACATATCACGTCACTCATTTCACTTCTTCTGCAGCCGAGTAGTCGCAAGAAGGATCACTAGCGCCCTCTGCCACCAGGAGGCGGGAGTCATTTAATGACTCATATTTGACACACGCAGCTACGGTATTGTGACGGTCTCAAGCCGTCGTCTCGCGGGTTCCCAGGACCACCAAGGAAGGAGATGGCTTGAGCAGTTTGACTTTGTTTATTTCTCAATAAAACCTCAGTCCAGGTCGCTCTTCCGCTCCTCCTCTACGCTCGCTCGCCATCTCCTCGCCGCCAGGCAGCATGCCCTGCCTGTCTTTCGGATCGTCAGTATTCAATAGCTTGGACCTTAAATCCTACTGAATAGCTCTTAATCTTCTTCCCTTTATGCGATTTCAAATTACCAGTTTTGAAATCAGCCTCTTCCATTTTGAAAATGATGATACCGGCGATGCTAAGGCAGACATGGCACAGAGATGTATGGATAACCTGCAGATGCATTTGCAACTATAGTCAACGAAATCACAAAGGTGAGTTTTGTTGATGTTGACTGCCAGCTAATCGATGCTAACATGCTACGCTAATCGACGCTAACATGCTATTTACCGGCGGTGCTAAAGCAGACATGGCACAGAGATGTATGGATAACCTGCAGATGCATTTGCAACGATAGTCAACGAAATCACAAAGGTGAGTTTTGTTGATGTTGACTGCCAGCTAATCGACGCTAACATGCTATTTACCGGCGGTGCTAAAGCAGACATGGAACAGAGATGTGTGGATAACCTGTAGATGCATTTGCAACTATATCACGTTTCCTTCCACCCACATTTAATGCGAAACAAACACTTACCAATCGACGGATTTAAGTTGCTCCAGTGTCAAAAGATGCGAAAGTCCTGATCGTTTGGTCCGCACATTTTACCGGCGATGCTAACGCCGCTATTCGGCCATGCTATGGCTATGAATAGCGTCAATAGCTTCAGTTTCTTCTTCAATACTTTCATACTCAAACCATCCGTTTCAATACATGCGTAATCTGTTGAATCGCTTAAGTCGCTGAAATCCGAGTCTGAATCCGAGCTAATGTCGCTATATCTTGCTGTGCTATTCCCATTGTTTGTTTACATTGGCAGCACTGTGTGACGTCACAGGGAAATGGATAGTGGTTTCGAAGATAGCGAAAATAAGGCACTTTAAAGCTTTATTTAAATATATTCCGAGACCGGTAAAATTTTGAAAAAAACATCAAAAAAATACAACAAGCCACTGGGAACTATTTTTTATTGTTTTTAACCCTTTTGAAATTGTGATAATGTTCCCCTTTAAAAACTTTGGACACTTTGTTTATATGCACGGCAATAAACTATTGACCTTTTTCACAGACCGTGGGCGTGAGTCGCATATTGAACATGGTCAATACCGTTCGAAATCTCATTTGCGCGGTGTACCTGGGTTTCCTCCAGTAAAGTGGCATTCTTTCATTAAGGCCGCAAAAACACATCAAAAAAAGTACAACGTTTCTATCAAGTCGAGCACTAACAACTTGTTTTCCATGAACATCAGCACCGTAACACAACAGAACAAATACTCAGAACCCCTTGCAGCACTAACTCTTCCGGGAAACTTCCAGCAAACTGACCAAGAATTAACGTTTTATTCATGCATTTTCTCTCGCTACTTCAAGGCTTGAATGTTTGGTTCATTCATTATTGTTATTTTATTTCTAAATGTATTATTAGCCTGTGGAAAAAATGTGATATTTACCTCAGAAGATTGTAAATAGAAAAAAAGGCATAACATTTTTATTTAAATTTTATTTGATATGCCATTGATATTTTTTTTAATTACTATTATTATTATTTGAAACTGGATTTTGCATGTACCTAAAGTTATATAAGCCTTGCTTGTTCAATATTTAATGCAAAACTTGTTTGGGTCCTTATTAAAATGTTAATTTGTTCGCCCGCCGCTTTGTTCCGCTTAAAATTTTGGCCCACTCTGTATTTGAGTTTGACTCCCCTGCTGTAGTGAAGTGAAGTGAATTATATTTATATAGCGCTTTTCTCAAGTGACACAAAGCGCTTTACATAGTGAAACCCAATATCTGAGTTACATTTAAACCAGTGTGGGTGGCACTGGGAGCAGGTGGGTAAAGTGTCTTGCCCGAGGACACAACGACAGTAACGAGGATGGCACAAGCGGGAATCGAACCTGCAACCCTCAAGTTGCTGGCACGGCCACTCTACCAACCGAGCTATGCCGCCTCACTGTTTGTTTGTCTCGTCTTAAACAGGTTTGTGCTGAAAACAAAGTTGCATTGTACTCGTGCAATGACAACAAATACCTATCTATCTATCTATCCATCTATCTATCTATCTATCTATCTATCTATCCATCTATCCATCTATCTATCTATCTATCTATCTATCCATCTATCTATCCATCTATCTATCCATCCATCCATCCATCCATCCATCCATCCATCCATCCATCCATCCATCTATCTATCTATCTATCTATCTATCTATCTATCTATCTATCTATCTATCTATCTATCTATCTATCTATCTATCTATCTATCTATCTATCTATCTATCTATCTATCTATCCATCCATCCATCCATCCATCCATCCATCCATCCATCCATCCATCCATCCATCCATCCATCCATCCATCCATCCATCCATCCATCTATCTATCTATCTATCCATCCATCCATCCATCCATCTATCTAGAGCAGGGGTCGGGAACCTTTTTGGCTGAGAGAGCCATGAAAGCCTAATATTTCAAAATGTATTTCCGTGAGAGCCATATCATATTTTTTAACACTGAATACAACTAAATGTGTGCATTTTTAAGTAGGACCAACATTTTCAGAGTATAATAAGTCTCTTATTCTTTTTAATAACATTGTTATTCTGAAGCTAACCAATAATGATCATGTTTTTGTTTGGCCATGTGCTGTTTGTCCTTTGGACTCGTTAAGTTCCTGTTTTTTTTCCACTCCCTTGTCTGGTTTCCTTGGTTACTCATTTTGTCCACCTGTCTCTGGTGGAAAAAAAATGCCCGCTCACCTGCTTCCCGAGCACTAATCAGAGGCAGTATTTAAGCTCGTCTTTGCCAGTCAGTCGCCCTGTGCTGACTTGTTTCATGCCTCGCCATAGTTTCGTGCTTCATGCCATGCCAAGTACGTTTTGTTTGATTTACGTTCTTAGTCTGTTTATGCGTTAGCTTTGTTCCTTAGCCCAAGTTGTGCCTCCGCTGTGAGCGATTTTGGTTTGTATATTTTTTTTGTTAAAATGAAATCATGTTTTTACCTAAATGCCATGTCCCGAGTAGTCCGTCTGCCTTCCTGGGAGAACGACCCCGCAGCAAGCTGCAACCCCCCCTACCCCATCGTGACATAAAATACTTCTTACCATTAATGCGACTTCTTGAACAGGTGCGGTAGGAAAACGGATGGATGGATATAAATGCATGAGAATGTATTATATTTTGTACGTTACTTTTAGCACTGTGATTACCAGCAAAATTATTCATTATCGGGTTAAGCAATGTCAGCTAAGATTTATCTGAGAGCCAGGTTCAGTCATCTGGCTCTAGAACCATAGGTTCCCTACCCCTGATCCATAGGGTTGTATTAGTGCTCATACCTTGTCTGGGGGGTAACCATCCACTCTGGTCACCCTTGTATTGGGTTAAAACTGGAATTGTTTTTCTATTTTTGTGACCTTCGGTATCATTCCCACATTTGTAGGGTTGCTCACATACGTGTGTGAGAGGCTTGATTAAACGTCAGGGTTCTAGGATTGGACCACGATGGAGAGGTGCCGACTCTTGCAGTTGAAAACCACCACTCAGGGATGACTTTGAGCTTCCCCCTCGATTGAACCTCTAGATCTCTGTCAGGTTTCCATTGTGATAACTAATGAACACAGACTTCATATCCTCACTGCTCAGAATGAACAGACCCCCACAGACCCCCACAGACATCCTGATAAGAGGATCTCAACCAGTCATTGGCTCTCAGTCATTACGGTTTATTGGTAAGAAGATGTCACCCCTCCAAATATTGCCCTGGGATTTAAATCCAGTCATTACTTATTCATAGTATTCACATTTTAGTGCGAATTAGAATACATTTATTCACAGATTTGTATCTGCTCCCTGTTGTGGGAAATTACTCCGCGGTTCATCTCTCACACTTTGTTATAAATCTTGAAAGTGTACTACCTTGTCTTAACTAGACTTGGGGAATGAACGCTCCTGAGCTCACCGTGAGAGGCGGAATAGATCTCTTTTTTTGTTTGTCTTTTTAAAAAAAAAAAAATCAGTCCACTGTGTGAGGCTTGGACATGGATTGAGTGTGCTCCTTCGACGCAGCGGGATTACAGGACGAGCCAGGCGTGAATTCAGGTACATGATTTATTAAAGTCTCACCTTAAAACTCATCTGTATACTCTAGCCTTTAAATAGACCTCCTTTTTAGACCTCCCCCCCTCCCTTGTGGTACTGGCTGTCCAGAGTTGAGACCCAGGATGGACCGCTCGTCGGGACCCAGGATGGACCGCTCGCCTGTATCGGTTGGGGACGTCTCTACGCTGCTGATCCGCTTGAGATGGTTTCCTGTGGACGGGACTCTCGCTGCTGTCCTGGATCCGCTTTGAACTGAACTCTCGCGGCTGTGTTGGAGCCACTATGGATTGAACTTTCACAGTATCATGTTAGACCCGCTCGACATCCATTGCTTTCGGTCCCCTAGAGAGGGGGGGTTGCCCACATCTGAGGTCCTCTCCAAGGTTTCTCATAGTCAGCATTGTCACTGGCGTCCCACTGGATGTGAATTCTCCCTGCCCACTGGGTGTGAGTTTTCCTTGCCCTTTTGTGGGTTCTTCCGAGGATGTTGTAGTCGTAATGATTTGTGCAGTCCTTTGAGACATTTGTGATTTGGGGCTATATAAATAAACATTGATTGATTGATGATTGATATTAAATAAACAAACAAACTACAAAAAGGCAAACCGAGGACGCGCTCTGTGGCGGATAAAAATCTATACTATACTTAAAAGAAAACAGCACAATGGCATGACTATATACAAACAAAAAGAAAACTAGCACAATGGCATGAATACAAAAAAACTTGAAACGATGGACAAGGACGTGAAGGTTGGAACAGCGTGGGTAGGGTGCGTGTCAGTGTGAAGATCCCAGTACGAAGACAAGAAAAAGAGTGACTTAAATAGCTGTGATGATTAGTGAAAACAGGTGAGGCTGAGAACAGGTGGAAATTAACGAGGTTGGCATGGAAACAAACAAAACCAGGAAGTGCAAAACGTGACTGATTGTCCAAAATCCAAAACATAACATGACGAAACAAAACATGATCCATAGGTGTGACACACTGGAATAATACACAATAGTAATACAATCCTAATTCTAAAACCAAAGACGGACCAGCAACATTCAGAATAGCAACCGACATGACACAAAACAATCCAAAATAAGTCAAACGAAAGTGAATATAAAACAGTACAGATATTAATAAGAATTCCAACAAAGCAGTGATTAAAAAGCAGCCATTTATAAAAAAATAAAATAAAAACATGTGAAAAATGGACAATAGTGTCAGAGTGGCTTACACTTGCATCACATCTTATAAACTAGACAACACATGTGAAGCGAATTGTATTTATATAGCGCTTTTTCTCTAGTGACTCAAAGCGCTTTACATAGTGACAGCCAATATCTAAGTTACATATAAACCAGTGTGGGTGGCACTGGGAGCAGGTGGGTAAAGTGTCTTGCCCAAGGACACAACGGCAGTGACTAGGATGGCGGAAGCGGGGATCGAACCTGCAACCCTCAAGTTGCTGGCACGGCCGCTCTACCAACCGAGCTATGCCGCCTCAGAAAGTGAGATAACTCCTGGAGTGAATGAAAAACGGTACTATACTGAAAAGTACCGGTTCCTGGGCATGAAGTCACGTCGTGACATTGCTGGTTTTGCGAGCAGAGGAGCATGTTCGGCAGTGCACTACCACCGAGTACTGTTATGTTTTCTAAGGGGATGTGACGGCAGACTGACACCAGGGGGCAGTAACGTTCATTTTTTTATTATATATATATATCCATCCATCCATCCATCTTCTTCCGCTTATCCGAGGTCGGGTCGCGGGGGCAGGGAAACCCAGACTTCCCTCTCCCCAGCCACTTCGTCTAGCTCTTCCCGGGGGATCCCGAGGCGTTTCCAGGCCAGCCGGGAGACATAGTCTTCCCAACGTGTCCTGGGTCTTCCCCGTGGCTTCCTACCAGCTACACGTGCCCTAAACACCTCCCTAGGGAGACGTTCGGGTGGCATCCTGACCAGATAACCGAACCATCTCCTCTGGCTCCCCTCGATGTAGAGGAGCAACAGCTTTACTTTGAGCTCATCCCGGAAGACAGAGCTTCTCACCCTATCTCTAAGGGAGAGCCCCGCCACCCAACAGAGGAAACTCGTTTCGTAACCGGGATTTTGTCCTTTCGGTCATAACCCAAAGCTCATGACCATAGGTGAGGATGGGAACGTAGATCGACCGGTAAATTGAGAGCTTTGCCTTCCGGCTCAGCTCCTTCTTCATCACAACGGATCGGTACAACGTCCGCATTACTGAAGACGCCGCACCGATCCGCCTGTCGATCTCACGATCCACTCTTCCCTCACTCGTGAACAAGACTCCTAGGTACTTGAACTCCTCCACTTGGGGCAGGGTCTCCTCCCCAACCCGGAGATGGCACTCCACCCTTTTCCGGGCGAGAACCATGGACTCGGACTTGGAGGTGCTGATTCTCATTCCGGTCGCTTGACACTCGGCTGCAAACCGATCCAGTGAGAGCTGAAGATCCCGGTCAGATGATATAGTCAATGTATATTTTGATAATAACAAACAATATAATGGAGTGTGACAAAAATCAAAGAGTGTATGCGTGTGACTATGTGTGTAGATTAGCTGAAGTGTGTGTTACCAAAGTGTTGACGAGAGCGAAGGAACGAGAAAGTCCATGGGGCAGGCAGGATCAGGGGCGAGAGAGAGGCGTCAGAGTCCAGGGGCGAGAGAGGAGTCGAGGAACAAGGGAGGCAGTCGAAATCCACGGAAACGGAAGGAAAACAGGTTCACCATATGAGAAACTAAGTTCCCGCGAGGATCCCTGGGTCCAACTGGTCTTTTAAGCAGCTCGCCCTCATCAATTCCAGGTGTGTGGAAAGGCAATCGTCTGCAGGCTTGTAGCTGCGTGGGCGTGCTGCTGTCAGCGCGAGCAGGGGCATTTCCGAGCGCGCCGTCAGCTGAGACAGCGCACGTGGGCGTGGCCCGCGGTGCGCTCGTCACGAGGCACAGATGAGGACGCATTGGACCATGACAATTACTTATAAGCAGACACTGTGTGTAGACAGAAACGGGAGAACAAACCAGAACAAACCAAAGGCGCACACAAGGCGGATAACAAACTTGGCTATGAACAAACACAACTAGAAGCAGGGAACAAAAGACAGGAAGCTCCAAACAGCTACCGAATATATCTTACCGCAAAACTGCATTCACTAAACACGACATGACACGACAGGTAGCCACGACAATAATCCAGCCCAGTCTGGATGGGAAGGCAGGTAAAAATAGGAGCGGGCTGATTGACACCAGGTGTGGCCAGGTGCCAGTGGGCTGCATCTGAGGGGAAACAGCGCCCAGGGAGAAACACAGGAAACAGACAAAATAAGAGCACTGACAGGAAATACTACACACACAGAGGAAAAAACTAAAACACAAACAAACTGTCAGGGGCAAGCCTGACAATTTCTACTAAAAGACAAGTTATCTTCACTATTTTTTTAAGGAATAAATTGTAATAATAAACACATTTTTCATGTACCCTAAGATTTTTTCTTAAAGGGGAACATTATCACAATTTCAAAAGGGGTTAAAAACAATAAAAATCAGTTCCCAGTGGCTTGTTGTATTTTTTGAAGTTTTTTTCAAAATTTTACCGGTCTCGGAATATCCCTAAATAAAGCTTTAAAGTTCCTTATTTTCGCTCTCTGCGAAGACACTATCCATTTCCCTGTGACGTCACACAGTGCTGCCAATGTAAACAAACAATGGGAATACCACAGCAAGATATAGCGACATTAGCTCGGATTCAAACTCGGATTTCAGCGACTTATGCGATTCAACAGATTGAGCATGTATTGAAACAGATGGTTGTAGTATGAAATTATTGAAGAAGAAACTGAAGCTATTGACGCTATTCATAGCCATAGCATGGCCGAATAGCTGCGTTAGCATCGCCGGTAAAATGTGCGGACCAAACGATCAGGACTTTCGCATCTTTTGACACTGGAGCAACTTAAATCCGTCGATTGGCAAGTGTTTGTTTCGCATTAAATGTGGGTGGAAGGAAACGTAATATAGTTGCAAATGCATCTGCAGGTTATCTAACATCTCTGTGCCATGTATGCTTTAGCACCGCCGGTAAATAGCATGTTAGCATCGAGTAGCGTAGCATGTTAGCATCGATTAGCTGTCAGTCAACATCAACAAAACTCACCTTTGTGATTTCGTTGGCTATCGTTGCAAATGCATCTGCAGGTTATCCATACATCTCTGTGCCATGTCTGCTTTAGCACCGCCAGTAAATAGCATGTTAGCGTCGAAGACCAATGTCTTGAAAAAATATATCACTCTTGAATTAACATTGTAGTTAATACTATCCATTCATCCATTTTCTACCGCTTATTCCCTTTCAGGGTGGCGGAAGGCAGGGTACACCCTGGACAAGTCGCCACCTCATCGCAGGGCCAACACAGATAGACAGACAACATTCACACTCACATTCACACACTAGGGATCATTTAGTGTTGCCAATCAACCTATCCCCAGGTGCATGTCTTTGGAGGTGGGAGGAAGCCGGAGTACCCGGAGGGAACCCACGCATTCACGGGGAGAACATGCAAACTCCACACAGAAAGATCCCGAGCCTGGATTTGAACCCAGGACTGCAGGACCTTCGTATTGTGAGGCAGACGCACTAACCCCTCTGCCACCGTGAAGCCCCATTTAGCTGGCAGTCACGCCGCAACCAAATATGTCTGATTAGCACATAAATCAACAACATCAACAAAACTCACCTTTGTGATTTCGTTGACTTTATCGTTGCAAATGCATCTGCAGGTTATCCATACATCTCTGTGCCATGTCTGTCTTAGTATCGCCGGTAAAATGTGGAGACACTCCGGCACATTCAATGGGGGTCTGGCGGCAGACACTTTGGCATCTTCGGGCCGGTGGTGCAACTTGAATCCCTCCCTGTTAGTGTTGTTACACCCTCCGACAACACACCAACGAGGCATGATGTCTCCAAGGTTCCAAAAAATAGTCGAAAAAACGGAAAATAACATAGCTGAGACCCAATGTTTACAATTTGTTACCTCGGCAACGTCACATTCTGACGTCATCGCCCCCAGAGCGATAAACAGAAAGGCGTTTAATTCGCCAAAATTCACCCATTTAGAGTTCGGAAATCGGTTTAAAAAATATATGCTCTTTTTTCTGCACCATCAAGGTATATATTGACGCTTACATAGGTCTGCTGATAATGTTCCCCTTTAAAATAAAGCCAATTATGCAATTTTTTGTGTGAAAAGTATCAAAATACATTCATTAAATCTTGGTATCGAGACAACCCCACGCTGTATAAATACAGAATGTTGTTCAATTCCGAATACACAGTATGATAGTTCCAGGAACAAAATCAGAATAAAGAAAGAGAATGTTTGTGACATTGTGAATGTGTTATGTGTGTGCAGGTTGTTGATCTACGGACAGTACTGCAGCCACATGGAGAACGCCCAGAAAACACTGGATGAGCTAATAGCAACGCGAGAAGACGTCAAGATCAAAGTAGAGGTAAAGTTCTCCTCCTCGACGCTTTGGATTTCACGCAACATCAGCACATTTTTCATCGGAGCGAAAGGGAGGCGGCAAAATAATTAGTACTTTTTTACGTTTTGCTTTTGTAAGTTGAATTCCACATTCATGTTCTAATACTAAGGAGAATTGTCGCCCCGAATATTACAATTTAACAAAATATAGGAGCTTTTACGGAAAAAAGTGTGTTGCTGTAGAGCAGGGATGTCCAACTGCTTTTTTATTGAGGGCCACCTTGCAGTTGTGTCATGTGCATTAAAGTGTTTTGTGTGCCCGTTTTGCAGGAATGTACAATGAAAGTGCAGGAAGGCAAGTTCAAGCTGCAGGATCTTCTGGTGGTTCCCATGCAGAGGGTACTCAAGTATCACTTACTACTGAAGGTGGGTGTGTCTGCCCCGGTCGCACTTAAGTGGCGTTCAACTGGTGGTTAAGGTGTAATCCTACCAAGTTCTACCATTCGGGGATTATTTAGCCCAAGCCCCGTTTCAACCACACTAACTCATAGCTGATATAGACACTTACATCATGTGTTGCCTTCATTATAACAATTATGTAAGACTTGTAAAGTAATTTTGATAGTAGGCTAATATAGCTAAAATAGACACTTACGTCATGTGTTGCCTTCATTATAACACTTATATAAGACTTGTAAAGTAATTTTGATAGTAGGCTAATATAGCTAAAATAGACACTTACGTCATGTGTTGCCTTCATTATAATACTTATATAAGACTTATGAAGTCATTTTGATAATAGGCTAATATAGACACTTACATCATGTGTTGCCTTCATTATAACACTTATATAAGACTTGTAAAGTCATTTTGATAGAAGGCTAATATAGACACTTACATCATGTGTTGCCTTCATTATTACACTTATATAAGACTTATAAAGTCAGTTTGATAGTAGGCTAATATAGACACTTACATCATGTGTTGCCTTCATTATAACACTTATATAAGACTTGTAAAGTCATTTTGATAGTAGGCTAATTTAGCTAAAATAGACACTTACGTCATGTGTTGCCTTCATTATAATACTTATATAAGACTTATGAAGTCATTTTGATAATAGGCTAATATAGACACTTACATCATGTGTTGCCTTCATTATAACACTTATATAAGACTTATAAAGTCATTTTGATAGTAGGCTAATATAGCTAAAATAGACACTTACGTCATGTGTAGCTTTCATTATAATACTTATACAAGACTTATGAAGTCATTTTGATAGTAGGCTAATATAGACACTTACATCATGTGTTGCCTTCATTATAACACTTCTATAAGACTTGTAAAGTCATTTTGATAGTAGGCTAATATAGCTGATATAGACACTTACATCATGTGTTGCCTTCATTATTACACTTATATAAGACTTGTAAAGTCATTTTGATAGTAGGCTAATATAGACACTTACATCATGTGTTGCCTTCATTATAACACTTATATAAGACTTATAAAGTCATTTTGATAGTAGGCTAATATAGCTAATATAGACACTTACATCATGTGTTGCCTTCATTATTACACTTATATAAGACTTATAAAGTCAGTTTGATAGTAGGCTAATATAGACACTTACATCATGTGTTGCCTTCATTATAACACTTATATAAGACTTATAAAGTCATTTTGATAGTAGGCTAATATAGACACTTACATCATGTGTTGCCTTCATTATAACACTTATATAAGACTTATAAAGTCATTTTGATAGTAGGCTAATATAGACACTTACATCATGTGTTGCCTTCATTATAACACTTATATAAGACTTATAAAGTCATTTTGATAGTAGGCTAATATAGACACTTACATCATGTGTTGCCTTCATTATAACATTTATATAAGACTTATAAAGTCAGTTTGATAGTAGGCTAATATAGACACTTACATCATGTGTTGCCTTCATTATAACACTTATATAAGACTTATAAAGTCATTTTGATAGTAGGCTAATATAAACACTTACATCATGTGTTGCCTTCATTATTACACTTATATAAGACTTGTAAAGTCATTTTGATAGTAGGCTTATATAGACACTTACATCATGTGTTGCCTTCATTATAACACTTGTATAAGACTTATAAAGTCATTTTGATAGTAGGCTAATATAGACACTTACATCATGTGTTGCCTTCATTATAACACTTATATAAGACTTATAAAGTCATTTTGATAGTAGGCTAATATAGACACTTACATCATGTGTTGCCTTCATTATAACACTTATATAAGACTTATAAAGTCATTTTGATAGTAGGCTAATATAGACACTTACATCATGTGTTGCCTTCATTATAACATTTATATAAGACTTATAAAGTCAGTTTGATAGTAGGCTAATATAGACACTTACATCATGTGTTGCCTTCATTATAACACTTATATAAGACTTATAAAGTCATTTTGATAGTAGGCTAATATAAACACTTACATCATGTGTTGCCTTCATTATTACACTTATATAAGACTTGTAAAGTCATTTTGATAGTAGGCTTATATAGACACTTACATCATGTGTTGCCTTCATTATAACACTTGTATAAGACTTATAAAGTCATTTTGATAGTAGGCTAATATAGACAC